>NC_081413.1:197172642-197196642 GCF_030272615.1 Cryptomeria japonica | reverse complement strand
AAAGCAGGATCAAACAAAAAATCCCATCCCAAGGGAAGAAGACAACCCAAGGGAAAGGGAAAGCACACAAACCCTAGGAAGAACCTAGATGCAAAAGATCCACCTGGGTCCCAAATCAAAGGGAGGGCCTTCTCAAAGATGTAACAAATTAGACCACACCAAGTCCAGAGATAGTAAAAGTGGACTCTATAAAGAAGGACAACAAAGGCGAGGAGAGGAGCAAGGAAACCCAACCAACCAGGGTGGGTAACCAAATGTAGAGAGGCACACCACCAAGCATAGGATCTGACCAGGCTGACCTCATCCAAACCAACCCAAAGAAAGTGGTAGAGAAATTTGACTTTCCAGCCCCATCAACACCAAAGAACACACCAAGATCCCAAAAAATTCTTCCACCATAATGCTCTAAAAGATAAAAAGGGAGAAGAGACCAGTGGCCCACAGAATAGGGACCAAGAGAGGAAATAACAATAACTAACACCCACAACAAACCAACATCTGGCACAACTGCACTCACCTCATCAACAGATCCATCTACATCCTTCCCATCTGCCTCCCCTACTGTGTCTTGATGAGAGGAAACCCTAGCTCTCGTCCCGCTCTCGCTCGCCATTTATGATGATGTTACCATGTTATGTGCTAACTTTACATCATGATTATATTGGATATGATGATCTGTCTTTATTATGATGTAGTGTTGCTATGTGCATGAAAATGATGACATCATACCACACATTGCAAGAAGGGTGTGGCATTGTGATTCTCTTTCCACTAGTGTGTATACTCCATAACTGTGTGTGTGTATGTTGTTCATAGATGTTTGGTGCCTAGCTTGATAGGTTTGATTGTGTCTTTATCCTAATGAAAAGTTGAGAACAAAGAATGATATAATGTCCTATCACATTCTAGGCTTAGTCGATACCTTCTCGATTCTAGTGTTATGGTTAAGTTGCCATGTGATGTTTATTTAATTATTATGTGGGTTGATTTTATTGTAATTGTAATCACATAAATCTGTCCAGTTTAATTAAATGAATATTTGCTATTTATTTGATTAAAAATCCACTAGCCATCAATTAATTAAATTAATATTTAATTAAATCATCTTCAAAACATTCTCCTATTAATTAAATAAATTATTCAATTTATTTTATTTTATTCATTATACCAAATTCGAAATCAACTAAATGAATAAATCCTATTTATTTCATTTAACCCTTTTCCTCTTTTAAATAAATTAAATAAAACATTTATTTGAATCATTTATTCCCCCCCCAACTTGCATTTTCCTACAAATGCAACTTGCACCTATTTATTGAAATAAATGAATTTTATTTTAATTAAAAATCCTATTTTCACGCACCAAACCCACTTGCAATCCTAACCCCCTTCTAGATTATTCTAAACCCTTCCTAATTAGCCTAATCCATCCCCTAATTATTGTCACATTCCTAAGCAACTATAAGTCACTTCTCAAAGACTTCAAAGTCTTTGAAAAGCATTCAATGCTTTGTGTGTTCAACAATCTAACCTCCAAAGTCTTCCAAACCACTTATGGCTCTTACATGACCATTAATGGCTCTTAACCATTTATGGTTATTTCAACTTGCACTCATGGGTCTCCTCAAACATTTATTGCTTTGACCATGGTTATCCCTTTTTCCTTTACACAAGAGTTTATCCATTGGATAAAAGCTTTATTCTTTGAATAAAGAATTTATTCACTCAACCCAACCTTGACCTTAACTCCCAAGGTCATGTCAACCATTTAATGCTTATTCCCTCTCCTCTCAACCTATCTCACATTGACACTTGTTATCCTGGGATTGGGTTGAAAGCCCTCACATGGATTCAATATCTTTAAATCTTGACCCCTATTGAGATTACTCAATCTCAACCATCCATTGCTCCATTTTACCTACAAATAGAGCTCACATTCCTCATTTTCAAATCCTCAAGCATTTAGCATTCTTAGCCATAATCCTAAAAACTTGTATGCATTTAAGCTATAGTGAATTCTAGAGAGCATTTAGCATAAACTACTAATATCTTGTCATTTTGGTTAAAATAAATCATTTTAGTATCAATAGCATAGTATTAGCTTTTTATTCACATTTAGAGAAAATACTTCAATCTCAAACCTCCATAAGGATCCATAGTGCAAAAAGTTGCTGAGAGCTACGCTAGTTTGGAACTTGGAGAGGAGAGGAACAAAGGAGAAGGAACCAAGAGTATGGTAGAAGGCATTTCGAGATGTCTTCTTGCATTTACCTTCGTAGTTAAATGTTTTACTTTGTTCTTGGTGTCTCTTTTGATATGCCTGCTTAGGTTGATCTTTGGTTGAATAACACTAACCTTAATACTTGTTTCTTGTTGTTTGTGTGTTATACTACCATAGGTGTTGATCTAACACTTTCCCTTTTTGCAGAGCATCAGTAATTAATTAATTAATTATGTTATATATTCTAATGTGTTATTAATAAATAATATTTATTGTGAGTTTAATATTTATTCAATAAATAATTTTAATTGGAATTATTTGTTGGAGCCTTTTGGAAATTTAATTGTTATTTATTTATTTGTTTATTTGTTTTACTTATAGATTTTATATTTAATTTAGATTTTAATTGATTATTTTATTTGTCACTTTTTATTTAGGTTCTAGTTAATTATTTATTCATTTATTTTATTTTATTTAGCTTTATTGGTTTATCGAGAGTTTTATTTAGAAATTATTATTTTTAATTATTTTCTCTTTGTTTTCCAAGGTAGAACTAGAGTGAGCTTTATGCTTTGCATTAAATTTTTAAGAGAGTTTCGCATTATTATTGTGTGTGAAAGTTTTGCGGGAAGTTTTTCATTGTTGTTGCCTTGGAGAATTTTTGGTGAATTTGGGAGGAGAATTGCTTTTGGATTTTGAAGAGATTTTCTATGCAATTGTTCGTTGTGGATTCCATATTGGGAGATTTCATTGTGGCTGTGGATTTCTTTGGTGTTTTCTTGATTGTGAATTGCGCTTCCATTCTTTTCTCAATTTTTAGACGTTTATTCTAAATTCTAGGTTGGAGATTTCTATTATCTTTTAATCTTATTTTATGTTTTTTAATTTCTTGGAAATAAAATATTGTCTACATTGTGTCTATAAATTATCTTATAGGTTTATTAGGGAGAATTTGGTAAATTATTGTTAATTATATTATTATAATCATAATTTCCCCATTACTATATCCTTATGAGAATTTGGTGGGTTCATTGTGAATTGATCCTCTATGTTAATATTCCCATACTATATAAGAGATTTGTCTTAAACCTTTTATAGATGAATTTGTATTCTCTATTGTATAAAATTAATTATTGATATTTGTGAGTCTAGCTTATCAAACTCTTGTCATGTGTTTTTTTGTGAGATTGCTTTCTTCATTTGAATTGTTTATTTGTTCACTATTGAGTTTACTTGTCTTTTCGAATCATCTATTTAAAGCTTCAAGCTTCAATTTGTATTTTTGAGTGAATTAGATTATGCGCTTTATATTTCTCTATGCCAAATTTTGTTATGTTTCCATATGTGCTATTTCTTTTTACATGTGTTCTATTTCATTTGGCATATGCGCTATACTGCACAACAAATACATCATACCATGTTATATATGCGCTATTTTTTATCATATATGCATGAAATCATGTTATTTATATGCTAATTCATGTTACATGCAGTACTATGTTATATGCACTATTCTATATTATATGCATTGTTCTATGTTATATGTGTGCTTTTACATTTTTGAGTTATTTTTCATATTTTTGTTAATTTGAGTCAGATCAGAGACTTGCTTTAGATTTAATGTTTTATGCGGTGGATTTCCAGAATTGATTAACTAGACTTTTGAT
This sequence comes from Cryptomeria japonica, assembly GCF_030272615.1. Classification (NCBI taxonomy): domain Eukaryota; kingdom Viridiplantae; phylum Streptophyta; class Pinopsida; order Cupressales; family Cupressaceae; genus Cryptomeria; species Cryptomeria japonica. The sequence continues at coordinate 197,192,754 of NC_081413.1, read as the reverse complement.
GGATTTTTATGCTATTTCTTGATATTGCATGAGTTGAATTTAGTTGGAATTATGATTATGGATAAGATTTACTGTGAGGGTTCAATTTGTTCTATGGGAACTTTCATTATGCATATCAAGGCATTCATGTGGTTTATTGGAGATTATAGATTTTTATTTTATCCCTAGATCATAGGAGCATATTAGGGGAAGTGGTTTCCAAGTGAGTGTCGGGGTCACTACCAAGAGGTTCCTTGTAAGGATTCTTGGAGGGCTACTAGGAGATCTCATTGGAAGTTGTTTTCTAAATAATTGATAACCTTAATTAATTTATGCAGGGATTGGGTAGTTCTCACATTAATAATATGATAATATGTTTTTAGTGCCCCACTCATGTCCTAGAGTTATAGTTCTTGTTCAGGATGAGTTTGGTAAGGCCTTGATGGCATGACTGTACTCCCTTGTCTTCATGAGAGATTGAGTTGGTTCCGCATGTGTGTCACCTACCAAGAGGTTTCTTGTAAGGATGCTTGGAGATCTAGATTACAACATGTGATGACACTTTCTCTATATATGTGTCTTGGGTCTTACCCTTGCTTCATGGAAATATTTGGAATTAGTCCTTGTTGTATTCGATCTTATGTCTTATGTTGTCAAATATTTGTCATGTTTCTTGTTTTTGATCTTTGGGAGTTAGGTGTCAGTCTAAGCTTAGTGTGTGCATGGGGACTGGTATCATTCTTTGGGCAGTAGGGTTGGTTCCTTTTTGGTTTCACATGATCGGGTCGTTGATTCCTTTTCTTCCATTGGGATATTTTATTTGTGTTGGATGTTTGCGAGCGTGTTGGATATTTCTATTTCTATAGATCTTGTACTTTGGAGCAATTGTATTTTATGATTACCTATTTACAATAGATGGATCTGTATATTTATAAAAAGATACCAGCACATGATGTAATATGTAACTAATGATGACATATGGAATGTTGATAAGAAGACATGAATATACATTGTAAAGGGACATTGATTATTAGTGGATTATGTATATTACCTTATTTGATGTTGTAATTCAGTAATGTCATAATGATACCCAAGGCAATATTGTTATATATTTATATGTATATATGATTATTTTGTTTTTTGTTTTAGTATCATGTGTTCATGTTTAATCTAAGTATGTAATTCATAATGTAAATTACTGAGATAGTGTAGTATAATGTGTTGTTATCTTTTTAAAAAATCCCTACTTTTCTAATTTATTTGTTAGATTCTCCAGGGTTTTCATGCTGGGAATTACAAGTTTGACAATCAAAATTTTTATTTACTATTTAAAAGTCAACATGATTAGATTTAGTTATGGTAAATTATTGAATTTATTTGATTAAATTTTCATTTATCTATATTTGATTATAAATAGAATACAATGATTCCTAGAAAAGGATTGATTATTATATATCCTTTGGATATGAATTCGGTTGAAAATAGTGATTATCTATTAATCTATGATATTTACAAACACCCCATTGCTATTATTAATAGTTGCATGTAGTTTAGATTAATTTTTATTTAATATTTATATCTTTAAGATATCTTATTTAGATTAAAAGGAAACCTACACTTTTTTTATTAGAACAAGAAAATATTCGAGAATATAATTCTAAACCAATTAGAGATATTTCTTTTCTTGAATAATTTTCAATTTCATATTTTTTCTTCTTCTTTTGACACACTTAATTCAATTCTCAATTGGTTTGAATATTTTAAATTACCTATTCACATAATGGAAATAGTGGATTCTAGAAGCCTTGAGGCAACATGTTGACATCATCAATGTTATATGTTAGAGACTGACAAAACAAAAATTTCTCTTTAATTCTTCTCTTGGTTTGAAAATTTTGAAAATAAATTATTTAAACAATCTTCACATTGTTTAGTTTTTCAAATGGGATTCTCATACACCAAGCTATTTTATTGCTTGGAAGAGCCTAAACAATGTTCATTTCACATAAATCCTTAGACCCTCTTATCATCCATGGATAAAATAACATGAAAGATAAGATAATGGAAAAAAATATGGTTTCAAGGCCATCATCATATTGAATTAATGATTGTGAACCCCCCAAAATAAGGAAACTATAATTTCAAATCTTTTTTATCTAAGAAGAAGTAATTTTTTTCCTTGCCATGAGAATTAAATAATGAAAAAGTTAGTTTTAATTGAAAAGAAAGCACTAGCAAGTCAAAAGATTAAATAACGAGTGCTTGGCATTTGAAAGATGCCTATATTATATATTGGATGAAATTTTATCATCATCCCATAGCGTATGACATGTTCTAATGTCCATCAAAATATCCTAGAGAAAATTACTAATCTAACTAGCAAATAGGGATAATTTTTTTTAAAATATTCACTAATGCCACACATAGTGCTACAAGTACTTATATGCACTAGTAATAACATTATATGAATGATTAAACATCTTAAACACAATATTTTTCTTAACAACATAATACACAAGCAGAAATAACAATGCAACAAGTTCTATCTGTCCCTAGGGTACCTCAACACCATTACTTAACTAATGATAACACATAAGAACATCCATAATCATGATACTATTAAAATCAATTACTTTCTTCCCAACATAAGTATTATGAACTATCAATGCAAATCCTACATATTCTCATTAAATCTTGAATTCATTTTAAAGCACCAAACCAAATTTTCCCATTCCCATTTTCAAAACCATCTAACATGATATCATCTTTTTGATACAAACATCATATAAATTTAACCTAATTCTTTTCCTTTAAGTTAACCATACATGCCTACAAACCACTCATGCATATTCATACTCAAGAGAAAACAAATAATAGGGAATGGCATCATTTCCATTTATAATATCTACCATAATGCTAATATGTTCATTTAACATTCTCTTCACATCCATAGATACACATAAGATAATATAATAATGTTATTCATTCATTCTATTGTTTCCTTCCAATCCCAAATCATATACATAATGAATATCCAATTACAATATAAGGGTTATAATGATTACAATAAACCTACTACATTACATCATAATCATGACCTACTACAAGTCCTATCACATATGATTACAAGATACATAAACATGATACATAGTCTCTTTTTAATTTCATATTTTATCATGACACAAGATACAAAATGACAATCTCAACTACATAGAATAAGCTCCAAGAATCCCTCCACATGAAGAGAAGATAAGAATCCACCTCCACACACACTAGTTTATAATAAAGAATATCCCAATGGAAGAAGGCATCAAACCACCCACATGCTAGGAGATGGCACAAGGTTCCAACTAACACTATAGACCTAGGCTAACACCTAACATCCAAAGGATAGGAACTCACAATCATAGAAAAACAACCACATAAAATTACACCAAAACACAACACAAGGATAAATCAAAATGCAATAAACTTCCAAAGGCATACCAAAAAATCATGGCATAAGAATCATGAACACATGTAGCAAAAGAGTGTCATCACATTCTATAATCAATGTATAAGGGGCCAAGCCACACCTTGATAGACATGTGGAACCATCTCAACCTTGGAGCTAATCAAGGGAGTTTAGTTTACCACTCCAACGTTCTTCCCAAGCTCATCTTGAGTCAACACTCTAGGGGTATGGGGTGGGGCACCAAAACCTAATTTCTTATATTGATTAAGTGAATTCCTAATTACCCTAGCCAACTAATTAATTATTAATATTATCACTTATAATTATAAAGAAAAACTCTTCATGTGGTTCCTAGGCTGGTCTAGACTCTAAGCATCCTTACAAGGAAACTCTTAGAAGTCTATTGCTCATGACCCTGGTCAACACATGCAAGAGCCCACTCACCCTAGCTATGTAACAACACCTTAGTGTGAAACATAAATCACAATAAGATCATGGAGGCTCCAACAAAATAAATCCATAGTCACAACATCACAGATACACATCTAAAGGACAACAATGAACTATAATGCCAACATGCAAAAATAGGAGCCTCCACAAAAAGAAACTATAAGGCATACACCATCTTACTCAACAATATACAAATAAAATCCTCAATAGTGAGGCACATCTATCCCACTGAAGCTCATATACAATAAACCTCAACAACGAAAACATTCTCCTTCTTGGTGGAGGTAATCAACGCATATGCACAATCCTCAATGGCAAGGCACAAACCATCTTCTCAGAGAAAAAATCAATAATAAAATGAATGATACTTAACCATAAACATCTTAGAGAAAACTCAAGAAAATCATAAAAAACCTGTAGTACAAGCCAAAATACAAAAAATGCATCACAAATGGACAAAATTATCAAAGACCCATATACAGTGCAGGTTAGCTCACACACCAAATAGAATAGCGCATCCGTAGAACATAGTAGTGCATTCACAGTGCATCATCCTTTCAAAGTGGTGCACATATAATATTAAACAACACATACAATATATATTTTAGCTTTTACAACCAATTTTGTAGGGCATGTGCAACAAGGACTAAGTACTTAGAAAAACATAAATAAAAAACTCACAATTGACTTAGAAGATTCACTAAGGCATACATTAAGACTCAAAACCAATCTAGGGGAGACACAATAACAAATTTATCGCAAGGAACAAGTAAAACTCTCAACAATCAACCAAAGTAAGGAAATAATATTTTTTCCCAGATGCCACAAGAACTGACATCATAACTTAGAGAATCAACACCTAGGTAATTAAATAAAGGCTATGAACAAGGAAAACATTCATTCCAAACACACATTAAAGAATGGAAAACAAATTCACTCTTTGTATGCCAAGAGGAGAATTCACAACAAAACAAAGAATTCACACAATAATTGTAGAGCCATTCATGAAAAATTGCCAAGCAGAGAAATAAATAAATAAAAATAAAACATATACAATTTGATCCTCAATTTATATAGCATAATTATGCAACATTCCATTTTCTATATTATTTCTCCTAGTCCCACACTAGGTATTTGAGCATGAAGAAGACATATCTTTTCCAGAAGATCGAATGCACAGAGAGACAAAATCAACCGGCCTAGACAATAGAAGTTTTATCAAAAGCGAGCTAACGATGAGCAATCCAATTCCAAAAAATAAAACAATCTTCAGCGGTCCAACCAAGCTTGAAATTAAAACCAAAAATCTCCAACAACATTCAAAATTCTCCAAAGTCATAGAAAAATCAATCCATAAGCTCCCATACAAAAGCTCCAATAAATAAAATCTTATTAAAAAACTATTGAAGAATCTCAGCCCATCAGTTAATTTTAATAAACTCTATTCTATATCAACCCCCTTCCAAAAATCAAGGTAAGAATATAAAATAATATTATTTACTTACTTGCAAATCTCAACCAATAAAATAATAGGGTAGGTATAAACATAATATTTAATTAATCAATTAGTATCAACAGAATGTAATAGTATAATAAGCAATAATAATAAATAAAAGCCTAATAAAATAAATCAAAGGTAATATATATAAATGCTCCAATTAAATATTAAACCACTAATAATATAAATAAATAAAAACTTAAATAATAATATCCTCACAATCAAAACACCCAAGAGGGACAGTCATAACAAGGGGTAGGTACATAAATAATAACAAAGAAATAACTAAAAAATAAAACAACAAGGCAAATAAATAAATAATCAAAACAATAAAAAATTAGATAAACAATAAATAACCCAATAATAAATAAATAAATAAACAATATAGAAGATGAATAAATAAACAACAGAAAAATAAGAAAAATGGATAATAAATAAATAAATGTACGAGATGCATAAATACTCAACCAATAGTTCAACAATAAATAAATAATTAATCATCCAATAAATCAAAAGCTTAGATAATAAATATTCAACTGAACATTAGACCATAAAATAATAATCATATAAAATCATCAATTAAATACAAATTCATGAAATAAATATCAATAAATAATAATAATTCACACATTAATATCGAATATTAATGTCATCCATTAATTTGATTTAATACTAAACAAACTATATGTCTCTGGACTTGTAGTGTCGCGGGTAAAGCACTGTGTTGGTGAAGTAGCCACGAAGGTTCAAACCCCTATTGGGCCATTGTGCTCACATGCCTTGTGTCTTCACCGGGCTGTGGTGCTTGCGGGTTTGAACAAGTGAAGTGTGGGGATGAGGTCCCCCATTTGTTGCCTCACCGGTTCATATCTCCAGATCAAAAGCATTTCATGTGGAGCTAGAAGGTGTGCCATGCCAGCGTTGTCAGAAAATACTGTATAAACTAATTAATTTTTAATTAATAAATAATGGAAAACTCACAAGACAACCCGACCTAGGGTTGAACAACATACCACATGATGTAGACCGATGACTCAAGCCAAGACACTAACTGACAAGGGTATCAACATAAGCCTAGAATGTGTAGAGGAAACTCATGCCATCTTCAATTAACTTGCCTTTGGGATAAAGATACGTTCAGACCTCTGAGGCCTGGTGGAGTCAATGTCTAGTACCTACAAATCCTGCAACCAACAATAACCACAAGGCTATATATATATACACACATATATATATATATATGTATATATACATATATACATGCATACATACATATAAATATATACACACACACATGTGTGTGTGTGTGTGAGAGAGAGATCAGGAAAGTGAGAGAGAATCACAACATCATATAATGGTCATAATGAGTGGTATGCCATCATATCTATCATGAATATATTAGTAAGACAATTACAATGAACAAAGCATCATCTCGTCCACTATAATCATAAAGTTGAGTTAGCAATAATATGATGTCATCATATCCTCATAAGCAATGTAATTGATACATGAATAATGGGTGCATCTAGATCACTACACATAAGCCTGATCACCATATTAGTCTAGGACATAATTTCATCCACATAAGTGATAATGAATCCACTAATTTCAAAGAGACTATTAGTATAAGAATGAGACATAGATATCTAAACATGCACAAACCTGAAAGTGTTTGTCACACCCTCTCAAAAGGAATAAATGAAAGAGATAACTTGTGTTTTATTTGGTGTTTCACCTATATAAGTATCCCAAATAAATTACTTTGAATCAAACATCCAAGAAGTAACAGTTTGTTCAAAGAATACATTAATTGCCTTTGGAGATCTATAGTTGGTCATATGGTGAAGGTCGTGTATGTGTTTCTCATGCTTTTATTGCTCGCCGCTTCTGGTATTATTTAATCTTCCTCTCTTCAATATAAGTAGCTTTTATTTCTTGATAACGCTAGTTAGTAATTTTTTGTAATATGATCAGTGTCCTCAGTACCTGCGGAGCACCCAGGGTATTGTCACACCTTTAGCGGGCCATGCATTTGATTTTAGAGCTACAGTGTGGAACTCGGCGTGTGTAGATGAAGATCATCAAGAACTTGGAGAATGATATGATTGGATTTGCTATTGTTATCATAAATGTCATAATTGAAACACTACAATGAAGCCATTGCCATCCTAAAGAATCATCAAAATCTATTTTTGTAGGTTTTTGTGTTGCTTCTGTAATGGGAGAATACAAAGCCTATGAAATAGAAAATGCAATTAGACTATATTTGAAGTCTGGAGTGGATTAGATTAAATTATATTAAATAGAGAGACTCGTCAGCCTTATCAGTAAAGAATAAATCCGGTCTAATAAAGTTAGATGAGATCTGTGTGCTTCAATATCTAGAAAGGTCTTGTATAGTCATGGTATGGGATTTTACATGTACTTTTGATTCCTGATCAGTTTAGGAATATATGCTTGCTCTCTAGTTGTTTGGGATGTAAATTTTATGTGTGATTCTTGGATTCTATGTTGATAATGTTTGTCAACATTGATTTATTTAATATTTGGTTTGATTATAAATATGATTAATTGACTATGAATAGTGGAAATAGGTTTAATTATCTAGCTGTAATTTTCATTCAATTTAATTTAAAATAAATATGATTACATATTTATGTTAATCTTATTATGTATGCCTTATTTATGCAAAAGATTCAATTTTAGTTACACTTCTTGAATTAAATAAGTTCAAAATATCATAGAAATTTTGACTAAGTTTATAATTAAATTCTTTAAATTATAATAACTAAGTATATATAAACAATTTTTAAAAGAAATTAAGAGATTTTAATGTTGAAAATTATATAATACTTACCAAAACATTCTAATCATACTAAATAATGAAGTTGTCCTAGCAAATTTTGATGATACATGTAATGCCCCACCATAAACCTTAAAGGAAAACCACAATACAAGGCAACTAAAGGGTGCAACAATTTTTTTTAAAAAAGATTAAGTACATTCATTATAACATTGCACATATAATAATACAAGCGAAAGTCTAACAATGACATCCTAAAGGGTTACCAATGAAGATTACTTCAAATTAAAACCATATCACAATGTTAATCCAATTATCCATCTAAATTAGGGAAATTCAATTATGATAATTAACTCAAACTCAAAAACTGATTTCAAATAGATAGGTTTAAAGAGTTACAATATATATACTTCCAATGATTCCTTTATACATAAGATGAAGGATAATTGAAATAACATACATCCCATTGAACTTTAAATTACAACATTTCATAAATTATAGGGCTTCAATAGAACAATTAAAGTACATAGGTTACAAAGTTACTGATACAATGACCACACGAGTCTCAATGGTACAATATCAAGAACATGAGCTGATACAAGAATCACAAACCAAGAATCACCAATGAAGCCGATCCTCACAAGAAGGTAAGAACAAGGATATCTGATGGGAAGTGGCACTACCACCCGACCATGTAATCCCATAATGGAACCACCCCACCGTGCTAGGAGATAGCAGAAGACCCTCAAGCAAGCAATAAGACAAGTACAACAATACACATGACTCTACATAACTCAAGTGATTCAACTCACAAAACACTAGTGAACCTAAAGAGAGAGTGTCATCACATGGCTTAAGATGGTTACCCAAGGTAGGTCTCCATAGGACCTGACCCCCATCTTGGGTTATCCTGGTAACCTCTCTTGAACCTCCAGCTCCATCTAAGCATCATGTGGACCCTACCAACCTTTCATGAAGACAAGGTGGTAGGTTTGCCATTCCAAGCCTTCCCACACACCTTGAGCCTATACAAGCACTCAACCGTGTGCGGGGTACAATATCTTAATTAATTTAATAACTACCCACCCCCTAATCAATTATTAGGTGATCACTTGTTAACTGACTTTCAAGGGGTTATCCTTCCATCCACTTTGGGTGTGGCCCCCGCTCAAAAGCCACTCTATCTCCTAGGACACTAACGGGAAAGGTCTCTCTCTATCAGAGCTCTATGGTGAAACTGACAGCCATAAATAATCCTGACATAACATAGGTGAAAGGTTCACAATCACTAACTCGGGATTGACCATTTGGAAACATAACACACAATGGCACACATCCACTAGGTTAAAACAACAACACCTGACTAAGGGAGTAAACTTTATATGACATAATGACAACTCACCAAAATTGCAATGACATTTAAACTTGACTACAATTATTATTAACACAAGATCCTAAACACACAATCTTTTCTTTAAACAATCGACAACATAAAATACTTGCAATAAAGATTTCCAAAAATAAAGAAATCACATCTATTTTAACATAAGGAAACAATGAAGTCACATGTCTAATAAGATTAATTGAAACCACATTTAAAATTTAACCCCCCCAATTATTTGATCATGATTAATTTATAATTAACGCGAATTGACTATAACCATAATCTAAATTAACTTTCCAATTCCAACATGTATATATATAATAATATAATATAATTTCCATATAAATGTATATTCATCAAATATACTATTATATGATTATATTATATTACATATATAAAATAATATAATATTTAATTTAAACAAAATTCACATTTATTCCCAAAATTTGGCCAAACCTTTTTATTATCCAAAATATATAAATATAACAAATAAATCAAAATAATATATATATATTATAAGTATTATTTATTAATATTTATATTTTATTAATTAATATATATATATATATATATATTATTATTATTTAAAAAAGAAATAAAATTTATGGGAAATCGGGGGGGCGGGGGGGGGGGGGCATTGGGTTTTAACCGGGTGCGGTGGTTGCCTGCTACTACCGCAAGGTAGCCAGTGCTACCTCACTGCTACCAAACGGTAGCAGGTGCTACTGCAGGGTAGCACTGCTACCGTGGGGTAGCAGGCACCACCTCCCCCCGTAGACATGGCATTCAATTTTTTTTAAATTAATTTTGTTTTTAATCTCAATTCATAGAGATAAAAATCTATGTTTAAAAAAAACACACTCTAAGACAACAGAGTATAATTAAACAATCTCGATTTCATTAATTTTTTTTTAATTGAACAAAATTGAAACATCAAATTTTATCATTGGTAATGAAATTTTACTAGTAAGTAAAATCTCTGAGACACAACAGAGATACAAATTATTTTTACAAAACAAACAAATTTATTCCCATAGTCAAATTGGCTAGGAACTAAATTGTTTGTCATCCCCCAATTGGATTTTTTTGCCAAAACAAGAATGGGACAAGAAGAATTTAACTCAGAATTTTCCCCAATTTTGAAACTAGCAGGAAGAATTTTTATTTAAGCAAATGAAGACACTAGGGGAAATTCTTGGCAAAATTTTGCCAACATGACTCTACCCAAGATCATAAAAATTAAAAGCTACAATCACCAGGAAATGAAATTCTTTGCATAATCAAAATAAAGAAATGGATTTGGGAGAGTTTGAACTTGCATTTTAATAACAAAATTGATTGAGATTTTTCAATAAACCTCATAGCAACTAAATCCATAACACAACACTCATTTAATCAAACTTTTAACAACATCCAGAAGAAGGGAAAGGAGAATATATTTTTAAAACAACAAAGTAGAAACCATCCAACCTGTGGAGCTTCCTGGAAGAAATTTGTGAGCTTCTATCCTTCAATAGATTACTAGACCAAAACCAAAATCTTCCTTCCAAACAATTTTCCAGAATTTTCCTCCTCCCAAAACAAGCATCCTCTTCCAAAAATATTCTTAGGGATAAATAGGGAAAATATCTTAACCTAAGCTTTTAGGTTGGAATATTTTTCTCATTAAAAACATATAATAAACAAATTGAATTTTTCTATTTTCCTTCCAAAGTAAATGGAAATTTCCTTATTTTAAAAAAAATACATTTCTCCCATCATGAAATTTAATTAACTTTTCAACAAAAGTGAAAATCAATAATTTAACTCTATTTTTTATTTTTTCTTTAAATCTGAAAGCAATAAAATTAACTTTATTTAATTTACTTTTTCCATTTGAGATAAACATGGTTACTTTTCCAAAATAAAACAACTATAGATTTAAATCTAATAAATTAACCAAATAAGCTAAGTTCAGGACATAAAGGCATAATAATGTATAAATTGCTTATACCAACAATGAAATGTCAACTTAAACTTAAAGAAATAATCGCACCCACTAGGCACGCAAACTGAGGAAAATACAAGAAGACTCTAAAAAAGTCATGCAAACAAGACTCGAAGGCCGAACAAAAGGAATGGATGACCGACTGACGACACTCACAAGATTAGACTAAGGATAAGAATTAGTGTCAACAACTATCTCCTCCACTCCCATCGGACATATAAGGCACGCTTAGACCTGTGAAGCCAGGTGGAGATGATACCTCATACCTACCTGGTACTTGTATTTGCAATATCCTACATCATCAAATCACACATGCATGTATATAAATATAGAATACATAGGACACACACCGATGAAGGAAAATCATGATGATCCCTATCTCACCGAAGTGAGTGAAGGAAAATTGTCCCCTTGCATCCAATACAATCACAAACATGCAACATATATATGACACATCACATAGATAAAGTAAAATGTCAGTAAAATGCAATAATGCATAAATGAAACAATCACAAGTACTGAAATACTAAAAAATAACTCATACATCTCATATCTAGATAAACATGAAATAATATCCAATACATCTAAATAATGTTTAGCGGTAATGTATCAACTGAAAAGTAAACTACAACCAAAATATTAGTCTAATAAGTCCAATCGAGAAGGGGTACTACATTCTCCTCCTCAAAACTAGGCTTACTCCTAGAAGCCTAAAATAGATAAGAATAGAGCTCTCTCATCTTCACTGCATCCTCCCAAGTCACCGAGGTCTCAACATTTGGGTCCCATAGGACCCTTACCTGGTTGATGGTGCAACCCCTAAGGTTCAAATCCTGACGCTAAAGAATTTGCATGGGCTCCATGGAAAGCTGCCCGTCCTCGACCTGCAAGGAGTTCCAATCAAGAACATGAGTCACATTAGGGTGATAAGGTCAAAGAACTAAAACATGCAAGACATCATGGATGCGGGATAGACTCAGTGGCAAGGCAAGATGGTAGGAAATAGGTCATATCCTCTCAAGGATCTCAAAACACATTTCCATAATGGATCAGACTCTTTTGTGGGCGCACTCTAAAGAACACATGATCGCCAATAGAAAAATGACGATCTACCCTATGAGCATCTGCATACTTCTTCTGCCTATCCTGTGTAGCTATGAAATGCTCATGAATTTTCTCAACCTGTTGCTCTATCTCTCGAAGAATATCCGGTCCTATAAGCACCCTGTCCTCTAACCGATCCCAAATCAAAGGAGTACGGCAAGGATGACCATACTATGCCTAAAAGGGAGACATACCTATGGAGCTATGATATCCATTGTTATAAGAAAACTCCACTAGATAAATATAATCCTCCCAACATGACTGTTGATCCATAACATACATGCAAAGCATGTCCTCTAAAACCTGATTCACATGCTAAGTTTGACCATCTGTCTCTGGATGATAAGCAGAACTGAAAATCAATTGAGTCCCCAAAGCATGCTAAAGTAAGGTCCACAATGCTAAGGTAAAGACAAGATCTCTATCAGAAATGATCTGCCTTGGAATCCCATGCAATCTCACTACATCTTCCAAGAACACATGAGCCACCACTGCTACCATATAGGAAGCTTGAGTAGGAACAAAATGAGCAACCTTGGTCAACCTGTCAACAATGACCATGATGGCATCATGTTGACATGAAGAGATAGGCAACCCAACAATGAAATCCATGGAAATGATGTCCCATTTCCAATCCGGTACTATATTAGGCTATAAAAGCCCTGTCGGGTGCTGATGCTTTGCCTTCACTCACTAACATTCCAAACACTTCGACAAAAAATTAGTAATGTCACATTTCATGCTAACTCAATGATAAATCTATCTAAGATCTGTGTGCATCTTCTTGACACCTGGATGTGCCAAATAAGGTGCATGATGGGCCTCAACCATGATCAAAGTGCGAAGACCCTCCAAAGGAGGTACGTAGATCTGGCCAAGATGACAAAGAAGACCATCTGCCTCAAGACTATAACTAGAAAATCTACCCTCTAAAGGCCTTCCGAAGTCCAACATGGCTCTAACATCCTTATACCAAGAATGCTGAGGAAGAACTCCAAGAATTCTTAGTCTCAAGTCCACTCCAAGGGACACTGCTGAAACTTCATGTCGCCTACGACTCAAAACATCATCCACTACAATACATGAGTTTTTTTATTAGATTGTATTCTATTATATAAATAAACTTAATTAAATAGTTAATGAATAAATGTTTTAGTTATTTTCCTTTTACTTTGAATATAATATGCATACACATAGAAGACACAATTATTAGTTTTCTTAATTTGTCTATCATTTCAACAATTACTAATAAGTTATGAATAAAATGTTAACATTTCCATTTTTATTTCACTTCCCTTTATTATAAAGAAATGCAATTTTTAATGTCTCATAGTGAGACAAACACCATAAGATATAATGCCTCAGAAAAATTCACTAGAAAACACAATTTTTTTTTAAAAAAATAGTCAACGCTTGTGGCGCCATACTTTAACATGTGTGCATGACCTTATTTAAGGGTTTTCACATCTTATTAACATTTCTTCTATGTCGCACAGTTGATCTTTATCATTTGTCAACATCTTGTCATTCTTTTGTGCTTTTGTCCTCTTCAATTGTGTTTTTCGCAATTTTAATTAGATCTTTGTTGACATCATCTGCAACTTGTAACCTTTGGTTGTAATCATTTTTTCATGTCGATTGGACATCATCAATCCTAATTGGTGTTAAATTAGTGTTTTTTCCTCAATCTTCATCATTTTCAATCAATTTGTCATGTTAATTGGACATCATCAATCCTAATTGGTGTCAAATTAGGGTTTTGTCCTCAATCTTTTTCATTGTCAATCATCTTATTATGTTAATTGGACATTGTCAACCCTTATTGGTGTCAAATTAGATTTTTTATCCTCAATATTTGTCACCTTCAATCAATCTATGATCAATTATCATCATTTTTCAATCTTCATTTTGGATCCTCTTTCAATCATCAATTATCAGTCAGCCTTGTCAATTTGTGATCGAATCATCATCGATCTTCATCAATCTTGACATCATGTCATTCAACCTTAATCAAACTGTCCTTTTATCAATCTTTGATCAATTTGTCATCGGTCTGAATCCATAATAAAATCTTTGTCAATTTTGGATTGATTAGTCATTGATCCTTTGTCCTTTTTCATCAATCAATTTCATCCATTTTTCAATCCTTATCATTTGGTCGTAGATTTTCATTAGTTAATCAATGTCGATTTCTTGTCATATTGTCCTTATGATTGCAATTTTTACCTTTCTTATCTTTCATTTTGTCATGACCTAGTTGTCATCCTTTCATTTATAATCTTTCTTCTAGGGTTTAATGATTTAATCTTCTTAAATTTTCTCTTTATGTTAAATGGGTTAATTCCATTTATCCTAGGTCTCTCTTGTCATAATTAATTGTTTTATTTAATTGGCTAATTGTGTCCTCTTAGTGTATTAATTAATAAAGGATAATTTATTAATTAAATTCTCCTAATTTTCTCATTTCTAATTTTCTATTTTCTAATTCTCCACTTTCCACCTAATTTGCTTATTTTCAAATTTCAAATTCTTTTAATTATTCCTCGTAATTCTTTTCTAATGAGTTGAGACATTGGCATATTTTTGTCCTTAGAACTCTTAAGATTTTGTCATACTTTGATTTACATAATAGTAATGATGTATCAAAAGTTTACTATATGTATTTCAGATGTTAGCCTGAACCTATTAAAGCATGTTTTGTCTTTGCCAGTTTATTCCTACAACCATGTTATTCATTCTTGTTGCCGTATAGATTGTTTAGGCAATATCGTGTGTGAAATTAATACATGTTTCGATTAATTAAAATAGGTGTATGTTCTTGTATTTTATTTCTTTTTAAAGTGTAGGGAATAAATGATTTTGTGGTGGAAGCTCTCCTATCACACCAGTTGCAAGAAGAGATATTCAAGGAGATGACTGAAATATCAAATAAGCAGAGATGTTGAAGAGCATAAGGAATGACAGAGGAGAAGTAATCACATGATACTATTGATGTCTAGCTCAAGTGGACATTAGTGTTGTAAATACCACCATAGTAAGTTATGACTGTGGTTCGGTTTGGATCCGCATTTTCTATAGCTTAACTCCAACTATCTCCTTTCTCGATTAGTTATCTACCTTGTCTCTTTGGCGTGATATGTGTTGTTTAAAGTATATGTTTTCTTTTCAAATAATCTCTTCATCTCTTCTCAGAGGTTAGAGAGAGAGAGAGAGAAAAAAAAGAGAAAGCAGAGCAGAGGATTTTGGAAATAAAGTTACAAGTATTTTTAAGTTTGTTTTATGTTGAATCATGTAATGACTTCTGAAGAACAATGAATAGAAATATGTTATTCTTAGCACTTAGAGCTATTTTTGGGAAGCCTGGAATCACTCATCAAAGGGGGCCCACTTGGTGAGTGTTCTTGTACCTTAGTTAAGATTAGTTTTCTTCTTTAGTTGCAGTAGATGTTCTTGCATTGACTGTTCCTGCAGCCGTTGGAAACAGATCCACTGACTGTTCTTGGAGTCAAACCAAAACAGCGTAGTTTCTGTTTAGCACCATTGAACTTATCTAGTATTTCTTGAATGAATATATGTTAATTTAGAAGTTTTCCTACAACCTTTCAATAGTTTGAATTCCTTCTTATGTTATCTGCATAATGTTAGTTGTTGCAATAATGTAGAGTAGTTGTTTTAGGAACTTAGTGCATATATAGTGAAGACCCATTTAAGGAATTATGTCCCTGGGTTGACAATCAAATGAACACTAGCTATGGAAATAGTAACTTTAGCAAGTCAATGTCCAAACTTTCGGTTCAGACTTCAACTAGAGTTATTATTTGTAATAACCCACTAATTTAATCCAAAAGCTCAACTGATTTTATTTTTAATATATAAGAATATTGATTTCTTATTCTTACTTATTCTTATTTACTTTTTTTTATTCAATCACATACTCAGGTACATTTATCCAAATGAGATTGGCATCCATCCAACCAAGATGGGCATCTAACCATATGGGTTAGACATCTATCTATACAAGACTAGGTATCTAACCATACGGGTTAGGCATCTAACCATACAGGTCAGGAATCTATCCATATAGGATAGGAGGTTTCATCTATTTAATCAAGGATAGGCATCTACCCAAATGGGGTAGGTATCTATTCATAAGAATAGGATATGCTCTGGCCAGAGACTTTAGACTAATTAGGACCATCCAAGTCTTGAGCCACTCTCTAAAGACTAGACTCCCCTACTAGGAGTGCACCGAGGTTTCCATCCTTAGGAGTATAAAAATAATTATATTAACAAGCTTGAGTTCTACCTTAGAATTTGGCCTAAAGCCTTGGGAAGTCAAGCGAATCCATATGGGATTCCTTCTAAGTATGCATTGAGTTAATTTTAACATTCTAATTATTATTTACACCATTTGATGAAGAGATCAAGGATCTTCAAGAACCAACTACTCACCCATAACCAAATCGTAACCCCCATCCTGAAATGCCTAAGTACAAGGGATAACTTTGTCCCTAGACTGCCTACATACCCATTTCAACATAGGATCAAGGGGTCAAGTATGTAGTTCTGGTTTCTAACTAATGTAAACTATTTGGTCAGTACGCAACCCTTTCTACAGTCAATGTCCGAGATAGATTCTCTACGGTTGCTACCCACAATGGTAGCTCTATAAAAAAAAGGGCCCAAGATGGCCTTTCTCTTGTGGCCTAAACAACTAAGTCCTATTTCCTATTAAATACGTCACCCTCAATCTGTTATCATCCACTGAAATCATCAAGATAAAAAAAAATTTCTAGATCTTCACACACATCCAAACCCTAATGGGGTTATCTAAAGTTGAACTGATTGGATGTAAATTCATTTAAAAATTAATCTTTTTAGATTATTGATCCAAGGGGGATTACCCGCCCCTTGGATTTTAACTTCCAAATGACGCTTATTTCTCCCTGGTGATTTAGAGGGATGATTCCACAGACGCCGTTATTGATGATTTATTAGGCATTAAGCATAGTAGTTCAACATGATGACATTACCCGTAAGTGTGACCCAGAGGCACCATAAATACCGAACGCCGTTAATTTTTGGTTTCAACTCCTCTTGTTTAGTTATCTAAATAGGAATTTAACTTTGAATTAATGAATCTTAAATGAAGCAATATACCAATACAATTATGAAAAAAGAAACTTTTATATACAAGGAATTATCGCTTGAATTTAAAAACTATAGTATGAATTTTATGTAATTGAAAGGAACATAAACAAATTGACTGCTTGGAATAGTATTTTCTCCTAAGAAAATTTTTGATAATTAAAAATTCAAAAACTTGAACTAAATACATGAAATTACTAATTGCTTGGAAACCATGATACTTTAAAAGATAACTTATGAAAATTATTTGAATTACTTGCAAGATATAATTGTTTTGGGACAAACCATTACACAATAAGTATGAATCCTAATACTGATTTTCTTGAAAGAAAATTAAATGATTGAATAGAAAGAATTTGGAAATGAATTTTAACACGTACTTTTTTGAAGTGAAAAGTACTTAATAATAATCCCAACTAATTCTTCCATATGAAGTAATACAAATTTCATCTACAATTAATAACACTACTTCAAATGTGAATCCTAGTACTTGAAAGGTACTCAGTTTCTTGAAATAGAATTTGAATTATCAAATAATTATACTTTGGAAATGAATTTAATACTCACTTTTTGAAGGGAAAAGGAAACAACTATTCAACACTAAGCTTCAAACTAACCACATTATTCTTAGTTACTAATTGTTTGAAAAAGAGATTAGACAAGAGTGTAAACACTTGCTAGTTAGCCAAGTAAATAATACGAAGTCTCCTAATAAAACAATTCTAATCAATAAACTTCTAGTTGCTTTTGAACTAATACCTTTGCAAGATTATAAAGTGATAACTAATTACTCCTTACACTTGAAGTAACATTAACTTTATCGTTGGATACATTCTAAAAATAATAAATTTATCAATTTTAAATACTTCAAAGGGAGCTAATGTTTGCTTATTAAATAACCCTCAATTAGAATTGTTATTAAAAATTTTAAATGATCACAGAATAGGTTTCTTGAAACTCATTTGCTAAAATAATTTTGGTTTTTAATAAACTCTCTTTGCATCCTAATTAATTCTATTACCATATGAATATTTAACTATGCAATTTACCTCTAATTTTAATGTTAATTAAATTTATCCTTACTAATTGCTTGTATTATTAAGTGTAACTGTTCCTTGTTATTAGTCTTATTCTTCTTTTAGCTACAAGGTAAAAGATTTTAACTATTACAAGAAGTGACTATTCGCAATGCCTTATATACTCATATCTCGGAATCTAATAAAGAAACAAATCAAATAATCAACCTTTTGAATTGAGTTAAAACTTTGTCTAACATTAACTCATATTTCTGAAATACCTAAAAGGGTTACTATCAATCTAAACACGTCTACTTGTTAGGTAAATTCCTTTAACATTTGATACTTGTACAAATTGAAATATACAAAAGTTAGTTTTGAAATCCAATAATTAAAGAACTTAAATATTTGAAATGTATTGAATGTCTTGAGGGAACCCACTTACTATTAGGATTTACTTATTTGATGAAAAGATCCAAAACTATGGAATAAGTGTATCATTGGCACAATAACATTTTCCTTTGCTTTGTTTTTCCTAAGTCAAAATAATTTGTTTAATAAGGAGATTTAACTATTATATCTACATCCTAAGAAGGATTAATTCAAGATGATAGATCTCTTAATTCTCGATTATCTATTGAAATGCTCAACTGTTAATCGACCCTTTTGCCTTATGCAATATTTATCTTTTCAAAACCCAAGGGACTCTTTTCCCATCATTGAGGAGATACTACCTCTTTAGATTTTAAAAAGAGTTCAAATTTGCAACTTAATTTTCCATAATTAAAACTCCAATAAGGTATCCATTAATATGGGCTAGACCCTTTTCGCTTAAATTTAGCTTTAATATATTAATAAACAAATTCTTAAAACTAGAGATGATATTTTAAACACATTTCCATTAATTTTAATAAGGTTAGATTATAAATGGGTCTCATTAATCCTTTTTAAATAGATATCAATAAATAAAACCATTTTTCATTAAATAGACCTCAATAAATTAATCCATCATTAAATTTGATTAATTTTTAATTATTAAGATTTATAAATATAAATTAATCCAAAATGATTTTTTTAATCACCAAGTGCATAATTAAATTTCAAAGAACTATTAGCTTATTAATTTAATCATTCAAAATAACTTTCAATATTCTAAAACATTTTTAATTTTAAATTAAACACATAAATTTAATTACAAACTCTAAAGTATAATTCAATTTTAATAAAACAATTCCTAACTCAAAATATATATAGGTTGCATGGAATGCTAGAGCAAATCATATTAGATA
>NC_081413.1:197144142-197172142 GCF_030272615.1 Cryptomeria japonica | reverse complement strand
GGACTAAGGCTAACTCTAGGTTTATAGAATGACCTCAGAGTTCCTTGACCACACAAAAAGGATCAATTACACATATGGATGATTGAAATTCATCCTTATTACATCATGCAAACTGAAAACAAAAAACTTGAAAGGAAAAATCATGTTCATGTCTAGGTGCTCTGCACCACCCTACATCTTGGGGACCTCGAGAGTGGGCTAGTCAATAATGGGATCAACCACAATGGCAGTAGAACCAACCACAATGGCAGTAGGACCAACCACAATGGAATCAACCACAGTGGCAGCCTAATCCTCAGTCATGGCAACAAAAACAATCTCAATTTTAACCATGGAAAAATCAAGGTCCAAAATGACCTTGGGGACAACCTCCCCCTCTTATCAAATGACCAAATAATACTAATAAATATAGGTGAATCAACCTCAAATTATAGCTCAACCTATTCCAAATCCCAACAACAATCATCCTCAACAATCATTCAATATTGATTCTAATCCTCCTACTTTGAATGTAATAAAAATTAGTGATATTCAACTAAGAAATAGTAACATTCCTTCAAACCCGGTGCTTTGGACAAGGAGGAGGAGACGAATGAAGAATCTTAGGAGAAAAATGGGAATTTTGATAAAAAGGAAGTGACTAATGAAGCCCCATATCCAGAGCATTTGAAGACATCATATATAGCTCTCGATTCCTCTCGATCGGATCATAATAGTATGGCAGATTCTTCGCTTCTTCATGAATTGAAAAAAATAAACATAGAGATCCCTTTGTTACAAGCCATCAAGGGCATTCCAAAAAGTAACCAACTTGTTAAGTCATTTTATGTAAGAACACCTGAAAGAAAATGCAAGTTCCCTTACACAATCCAAGTAGGGACCAAACTTACAGATGTATTGTTAGGAAGATTGCTTCCTCAGAAATACAGTGACCTTGGGAGTCCTGTGATTACTTTGAGTAGAGGAGTTGAGATACCTAATGTGTTGATTGATTTAGGAGCATCCATAAACGTTATCACTATTGATACAACAAAAATGCTAGTAATGACAAGAATTCAACCCACAACAACTGTACTTTAATTAGTGGATCAGTCTACTACCGAACCTGAAGTTGTCCTAGAAAATGTCACAGTTACTATTGATACTTGGGACTATCTAGTTGACTTTTTGGTACTCAAGGCTAGGAAGAGAGAATTAGGGTACCCAATCATATTGGGAAGACCTTGGCTAGCAATTGCAACAACTTTGATAGACTATAGATCTGGGAGTATGACTATTTCTAATAGTCAGAAGTAAAAGGAATTGACCCTTTATCCTCCAACAAAGCCAACATTTCATTCTAAAAATCAATTTTGGGTTGATGAGGAGATGAATTTAGAAGGGGATGGAGTGGTTGAGTTAGCTATGGTTACTTTATCTAAACATGTTGAGGAGTATGAAGAGTATGTGGAACAAGGAGAAGAGATTGATGTTATTAATGCACTTAACCAGAAAAGTGGTGAATGCTCTTCTCAAGATAATGTTGAGAAAGAAAGACAAGGGGAAATTCACCATCAGGATAAATTGCATCCTTGTCCTCTTAATACACTTATTGGGAATCCATTTGAAGGAAAGACATATACAAAGGAAATTTCAATTTCATATGATAAACCTCTCTTTATTAATTCATCTTTTCTTCCTACACAAGAATGAGAATTAAAAAGTACTTTAGAGAAACATACTGAAACATTTTCTTGGGAGTATAAGGATATGAGAGGAATACACCCTTATATTTGTACACATCATATTTATACTAAAGATGTTAAACTTGTAAGACAAGGACAAAGGCGAGTCAATCTAGCCTTAAGGGACTTTGTTAAACAGGAAATAGAAAAATTATTGCAAGTAGGGTTCATCTATTCATTTTCAGATAACTAGTGGGTTTCCCTATTGGTTATTGTACCCAAGAAAAATGGTAAGTGGCGTGTTCATGTAGATTACATAGAATTAAATAAATCCACTAAGAAGGATTATTTCCCTCTACCATTCATTAATCAAGTGTTGGATTGTTGCAAGGTGTTGTGCAGTGCAACACTTGGGTTTGTGACATGGCTTAACCGCCTCTTGTGGATTCTATAAGTCTAGTGGTTGTATTGGGCATTAACAGGTTGATATTTTGGTGCAACGACAACCACACTTATAACAAGTGGTATCAGAGCTTATTCACAAGTTCAAACCGCTCGCTTGCGCTAGGGGGGGATTGTTGCAAGGTGTGCACCCTTGGTCTCCTTGTGCTATGTAGCATAGCACTTGGGTTTGTGACATGGCTTAACTACCTCCTGTGGATTCTCTAAGTCTAGTGGTTGCATCGGGCATTAACGGGTCAATCTTTTGGTGCAATGACAACCGCACTTCTAACATGTATAACCTAGTTGGCAGTAATTATTTCTCTTTCTTAGATGGTTTTAGTGGATACAATCAGATACAAGTGGCTCCTGAGGATTAGGACAAGACAATATTCACATGTCCTTGGGGCACTTGTGCATACAAAATCTTACCAATTGGACTTTGTAATGTGCCATCCACTTTTCAAAGAGTTGTGTTGGCTATCTTTGTAAATTTAACTACTTCATGTGTTGAGGTGTACATGGATGATTTTATAGTGCATGGAAAGACATTTGATGAAGCATTGGTAAGTTTGGATAAGGTATTGCAAAAATGCAAGGATCATATATTATCATTAAATCATGAAAAATGTGCTCTTATGATGACAAAAGAAATTGTTCTAGGACATTACATTTCTAAAGAGGGAGTTAAAGTTGATCCAAAGAAGGTGGAAGTCATTCAACAAATTGAGGTTCCAAAAACTCAAACCGATGTTCAAAGTTTTCCCTTGACATGTAGGCTATTACAAAAGATTTATTGAAGGATTCAATAAAATTGCAGAACCAATGTTTACATTGCTAAAAAAAGATTCAAATCTTTTATGGACAACTTATTGCCAAAAATCATTCGAAGCTATCAAGTATGCCTTGACTACTTCACCTAAAATCAAGGGACCTATCTAGGGAGAGCCATTTCATATACATACAGATGCATCCAATTTGGCTATTGGAGTGGTATTAGGACAAAATGATGAGAATGGAGTAATGCATGCTATCAATCATGTCATTAAAAGCTTGAGTCCAATAGAGAGGAATTATACAACAACTAAGAAATATTTTTTAGTTGTTGTATATGCAATCAATAAGTTTAGACATTATATTACTGGTTACAAAGTGTTTCTCCACACTGACCATGCAACCATTTGGTATTTGATGAACAAAGTTGTTGTAGGTAGTCATCTTGGCAATTGACACTCTATTAGTTGGTTTCACTATGTTGTCATTTATGGCAACATGATTTTTGGTTCCGACTTCATATGGTGTACTAGCAGGCACCTCATAGATTCTACATCGACACCGGCACCGACAGGACAAAAAGATTTCTTTGGTCACCAACAATGCAAGACAACATGGTAAAGTAAAGGTTATCAGTATTGGAGGCCGACTTACCTTGGATCCAACATCAACAACTTGTTTTAATGTTTATACATTTGTGATATCTGGTTGACATGTAATTTGATTTTGTTTATATCTTTGTAAGCTGACATAAGACATAAATTTGTATAGGGTATAAAGGGCAGATTGATTAGATCATTTTGATATGATAAGGATGTAATGTAATGGATATGTAAATGTAATATGATGTGAAATATATCAGAGAGATTATGTATGTGAGGAATTTATTGTAAGGGTTATTCTGGTAAAGGGGTTTAGGGTTTCAACCGGATAGACAAAGCTTAAATAGGAATTGTATTCTGGCATAGAAGATGCTATCTTAAAAGTTCATGTTTCTCTAGATTGTTGTATAGAATTTTATGTATTCAATGAGGCTCCTATTGTGATTGAGCAGTGTTCTCTAGGCTATAATCCTTCCTACAAGTGTAGGCCCATCATATATTATAATATCTCTTCATATGGCCAGTGGATTGATATTGTGGGTTACAAATCCCACCATGATTTTTCCTCATTGAGGTTTTCCACATATAAATTTGTGTGTTATGGTTCTCATTTATGTGTTTAGCTTATTGGTTGCTTTACTTATTTCAATTTTGTTTATACTGGTATATCGGTTAGTGCATGAATGTTTTGTTAAGGATAAAATCTACAGTTATGGTACAACACTGATTCACCCCCCCTCTCAGTGTTATTGGTTTCCAACAATTGGTATCAGAGCCTTGTGCCTAAGAGGAAGTTTAACAACTTGAGGAAGATCCTGAAACTGGAATAATTGAATATGGCTTTGGAGAAGCAGCTTGAGATGGCACTTGAAGATTATGATGTTGGAAGATTGAAGAACTTAAAGTTACAAGATGAGTTGAATTCTACTAAGGAATTCATTCTTGTCCTACAAGAGAGGCTATCATCTATTCAAGCTAGGAGGAAGGAACTTTTGCAAAATCAAGATGATGAAGAGAAAAATGCACTTAAGGAATAATGTCAGAAATTGAGTCAGGAGAACATGGTTATGAAGAATGAAATGCAAGTTAGAACTATGAGGATGTCTAAGGAAATTGAGGATAGAAAGAAAAAGGAAGAAAATCTTGCTGCATCCCTGAAGAACAAGTTTGAAGAATGTGGTAGGTTGGTTCATGGAAATAATATATGGAGAACTGATTTGGTACAATCCCAGAGCAATGAGAAAGAGCTTGAGAGACAAATGATAATACTATGAGAAGATTTAACTGCTGCAAGTGAGTACAAAGAAAAATTCAAGATCAACTCAACACAACTTGATGAGTTATTGAAGAGACAGAGGCAGATTGGAGATTCTAGTGGACTTGGATTTGAGCAAGGATAGAGTTCCGGTACTACTAATGAAGATCAAAACCATAAGGCACCGATAAGACAATTCAATGCTTATAAATTCAATGGTAGATGTTTTGTTTGCAATAGATTTGGTCACATGGCTAGGAAATGTAGAAACAGAGCAAATTAGAACCCTGATTATGCTCCCAGTAAATGTTCTAAATGCAATAAAATTGGTCATAAGACAAAAGATTGCAGAATGAATGTAAAATGCTATGCTTGTGGAAAATTTGGACATATGGATAATCAGTGCAGGTCAAGCAATTTCACCGGTTTTAGCAAAGCAATTCTAAAGAACAATGTTACATGTTATGCATGTAATGAAATTGGACATATTGCTAAGTTCTGTAGAAGCAAAAATCCACCGGTTAGTAATGGAAGATCAAATGAAAAAGGAAAAGAGAAAGTTAGTGAAATTCGACATGATTACACTTAGAGATGGGTTAGGAAGATGGAAGAACAATCATCAGATGTGAATGTCTCTATTACCTATCCAACAGAAGAGGCTACTCCTGCACCGATAGTGAGCTCATCTGGTAACTAAGGCAAATGCCTTAGGGATAGGCAAAATTCATGAAGATGCTGGGTATGCCTTGGGAAGAGGTTTTGGAAGATGTTCCAGATATTGAAAAGGATTATCCAACATAGATATATTTTGAGTGAGATCCAATATCTTTCACTGGCAATCATTTATGTCAATGGAAGATTAGGGTTTTTGTCAAAGGATAAAAGGTTGAATACACTTCATTGTTAATCGCCCTACATTCAAAGCAATTTCAGAGCAATTCAAAGTGACTAAGTGCAATCAGAGGCTATTGAAAGGCAATCAGATTTCTTCTTGAGCGAATTCACTAGTGTCTGGAAGAACTTGTTGAAGGTTTTCACTGAGAGCGATCTAAAGGTATTTTTCCTAAAACATGGAAGTGGGATCATATTTTGTTCTGATTTTTGTTGAAAATCCAATTGTAGTAGAGGTTAAGGACCGCCCCAGGCCAATTTTCAAGTGGTATCCACATGTGGCTACCAAGGAAGATTCGGTTGGATCATTTTCTTGCGTTCTAGAGTGAGTTCTATATGTAGAATATGTTAGGGTATACATTCATTGTCATATAGAGGACTTAGGAACTTCAAAGATCAAGGGGATGTATATGAATGAACTAATGGGAGAATTTGGAAAGATTAAACCAACATATCAACATATTGAAGATCTAGGGTTTATAGATATTCTAGATATTCTGGAGTTTGAAGATGAAATAATCAGATATGTACTTAGCAAAGTACATGGGGAATTCATATGGCTGGACAGACCTTATAAAATCACCAAGGAAGCCATCCAGGCAATTACTGGTTTGCCATCAATAGGGAAACATCTAGATAAGAAAGTGTCAAATGACTTCATGAGGCAAATCACCGGTGCCACATCTGACAAGAGATTGATGAAAGTGAGCACTATCACCAAAACTAACATCAAGTTTGGTAGCATGGTTATAGGATACAAGGTAACTCAGTCAGACTGACTAAATTCTGTTTCCAGTTTATGTATTTTGGCTGCATATAAGATGATGAGAGAAAATGTAAAGTTATATATTTGTAGTTGGATGCTTGAAGAGTTATTGATCAACTTAGGAAAGATTAAAGGTGAGAAGAAGGGCACCTTTTGGTATGGAAGTTTGTGAGTATGCTTGATATTATACTTTCTGAATGATACACCCGGTTCTGGTAGGAAGCAATGATATTTTGACATCCCGGTAGGAAGACAGTTAAAATGATCAATTGTTGCATTAGGCAGTCAAAGAGATGATAAGATATGGAGTTATTTCAAGGGTTTTCAAAAATCTATGAGGTCTAGGATAAGAATAACTGAGCATATAGTAGAGAAATACTCTACCGACATATGTTTCATGGTTAAGAAGGATGTGACTCTCATGGAGGCAGTCAAGCCCTGAAAGATTTGGATAGAGGAAATGCGATATGAGGTAGATGCATTAATCCTTGATGCCTATGCAAAAATTATAATTGATGCAGAAATGGATGAGATGGAGAAACCCTATGGAACTGCACAACAGAAGACTCTAGAGGTTGAAACAAATTTCAACTAGAAGAGAAGGGAAAAACAAGAAGGAAAAGAAAGAAAATTTGTACATATTGAACCTATTACTGTAGATTCTGAATCAGAGGATAACACACCATTAGCCTTCAAGAGGGTTATTAGGAAGAAACTGGAAGAACCTAAGGTAGAAGAAAATAAGCAACTGGTTAGAAATGTCACAATCAAGTTATTGGCTCAGAAGAAAGCACCTAAGGATACACCTATAGTTGCATCTGATACTACCAAGAGGAGGAAGAAGAGTGACATTGATTTGACACTTGAAACTGGTAATGTTACTATCATACCACCCAAAACTTGTGCAGAAATTGTTGATGAAATAAATAAAGATGGCATGCTGAAGAATGTTAAGTTTTATTATGAGAAATTAGAGGTTGATGAACAAGGAGAGGTAGAGGAAGCAATCCTACTAGACTTAGATATTTACAAGAAAACTTTAATAGAGATAGAAAATCAAATACTGGTTGAGTTATATAACATGTTACATGCTAGAAGGTTATTTGCTATGCAAGAGGATAAACACATTAAAATGCAAGAACTACTAGCTATCTATGTTACTATAACTCCAGATGAAATGGATAAGACAATTGAGGCTGTAGATAGAAAGATTTTCAATAGCAAACATAGGATAACTAGCCAAATGCTAGGGAGAATGAATGAAGTAATCAAGGAAACTCAGAAAGCTTGGATTAAATTTTTGAGAGAACATAGAGGATTCTTTACTTCACCGAAGACCAAGACCAACACTGTAGATACCTCAGTTGAAGGGAAAGGAAAAGGGATTATGGGTACTCCACCCTCAATTTTGAAAAATATCAAGATAGAGGAAATTGAGCCATCAGTAAACACAAACATACAAACAAATACTGAAACATCGGTTAATACTAAGAACATTGTACAAGATACTAACATTGAGGACAATTATCCTCTAGATTCTAATGTACAGGTTGAGGATACTGTTCCTAGAGAGGAACCAATAGTTACACAGACTGCACCAAGTGGCGAAGCCACTGGTGCAAGTGAGGAGGTAATAAAGGATAAATCATCAGAGAAAATAGGGGAATCTGATAGGGTACTATTTGGGAGCCCATCATTATTAACAATTGACACTTCTCTAGTAGAAAAGAAAACCATCACAAAGATGAGTCCCATAGAACTAATGATGATGGCTGCTCAAAAATTGATGGAGGGATCCACAGACAAGGGGATTATAGATCAATCAATCACTGTTCTACTCAGATTGGTCCTGGAACGTAAGATTGAAAATGAAGTGAGCCCTTTTGGAAAGCCTAAGGTAATCACTGAGCACATATCAAAAGACTTTCAATCCTTATAGTAGATCTCCAACCAACAAGCACTTGAAAGATTCACTAAGGCTAAGAGAGTCGCTTTTGATCGGATCATTAAGACAGAGAAGAAAAAGATTGAGGAGAAGCTAATTCTAATTGAAAATTCTGTGAAACAATGTACAAACATATACAAGGTATGTTGCAATACTGATATACTTACACCAAATGTAGAGAAAAAGATAAAAGAGATACAGGAGAAAATTGCTAGTATTGCTAACTCTTTTGATGGATTAATTTCATTGACAACATCAATTGATGGTCAAATTTTGACTTTGGAGAACCAAATTTTTTCTCTTGAAAAGGAAAGAAAAAAAAATAATCTAGAGAGCCAAAGGTCTGAGAGGTTTAATGAGTCCAAGATTGGATTCACTCTGTGTACATAAGAAGGAATGCATGGATATGCTGGGAAAGCCCAAACCGACAGAGCTCAATGAGAAAGAATCTTTTGCATATTTATTGAGTGGACTTGTATCTATCTC
Organism: Cryptomeria japonica; assembly: GCF_030272615.1. Classification (NCBI taxonomy): domain Eukaryota; kingdom Viridiplantae; phylum Streptophyta; class Pinopsida; order Cupressales; family Cupressaceae; genus Cryptomeria; species Cryptomeria japonica. The sequence goes on along the minus strand of NC_081413.1, from coordinate 197,163,318 downwards.
TGACACATTAAAAAATGGCTAGGATACTTATGTGGAATTACTGGAGAAAGCTTCTCTGGAAATATTGAAACTGGTCAAGCTCCAGTAAGACATTTTTGGAGGTATTTAGTGTACAATACTTATTCTTTGACATTCTTTTTCTTGGGCATTGATGTCAAAGGGGGAGCAGTATAGATGTGAAAAAGGATAAAAGGGTTGCATACACTAGGGGGAGTTACAAAGTATTTGGAATTTTTAGAGATATGGAGTATTTTGCATATTCAGCTCAGGGGGAGCAGGGCAGGATGAAACCTGTTGAAATGTGGCGACTGATCAACAAAGTACTATTTTTGCTAGATAATAAGAAAGATTGGACGGCTGGGATGCTTAAGGCATTGTAAGGTTGATGTACTATTTTTGCTGGATAATAAGAAAGATTGGACGGCTGTGTATGGTGGACGTAACCCATTCTGGGTGAACCACGTTAAATCTCTGTGTTATCTGTGTCTTGTTTTATTTCTTTATCTTTTGTATTTAAATCTGCATATAATTGTTAGTTCATATTTGCTTCGGATCTGCTTGAAACCCTAACAATTGGTATCAGAGCGAGGTTTTCTGTAAATTGGCAGGACTTTCAGATTTGAGTGGGAGCAATGGAGGATTCCAAATTCAAGGTCAAAAAGTTTAACGGCCAGAATTATCAGTTATGGAAAATGCAGATGGAGGATTATCTATATCAAAAGGATTTGTGGCGGCCATTGGAAGGAAAGGCAAAGAAACCGACCACAATATCAGATGAAGAGTGGGACATTTTAGATAGAAAGGCACTGGGATCCATTCGATTGTGCCTTGTGTCGTCTGTAGCATTCAATATAACAGAAGCAAAAATGACTGTAGATTTGATGGCAACATTGGCTAAGCTGTATGAGAAACCCTTGACTTCAAATAAGGTATTACTTATGAAGCATTTGTTTGATTTGAAAATGAGTGAGGGAGGATCTATAGCGGAGCACTTAAATGAATTTAATACAATTACCAGTCAATTGTCTTCAGTAAAAATTACCTTTGCAGAAGAGGTTAGGGCTCTCTTGATTTTATGTTCTTTGCCAGAAAGCTGGAATAGCTTGGTTATGGCTGTAAGTAACTCTATCTCTGGTAAAAATACTTTGGTATTTGATGATATTGTTGGTGTTATCCTAAGCGGGGAAATGGGAAGGAAAAGCACAGGTGAGACTCCAACATCATCGGGTAGTGTTTTGAATGTGGAGAATAGAGGAAGATCAAAGGAAAGAGGAAAAGGCCCTGGGAATGAGAAGTCACGAGGGAAGTCAAAGAAAGGACACTCTCAATCTAGAGGAAAGAAAGATTCCTAGTACTGTGGAAAGCCTGGTCATCTAAAGAAAGAATGTTGGTCTCGAAAAAACAAAGAAGCGACAAAAATGAAAATGACAGTAAGGAAGCTAATATTGCAAGTAATACGTTACAAGATGCTTTAATCTTATGTTTGGATAATGTTAATGATTCCTGGGTAATAGATTCTGGGGCTTCATTTCATGCTACAACCCATAGAAAATATTTTCTAGATTATGTTCAAGGTGATTTTGGACAGGTATATTTGGGTGATGATGAGCCCTGTCAAATTGTTGGAAAAGGAAAGATAAAGATCAAGTTGCAGAATGGTAATGACTGGTTTCTGCAGAAGGTAAGACATGTTCCTAATTTAAGAAGAAATTTAATTTTTGTAGGGCAATTAGGTAGTGAAGGCTGCATAGTTACCTTCTCAGACAATATGTGGAAGGTCACTAAAGGATCATTAGTAGTAGCTAAAGGTGCGAAGGTAGGCACATTATATCTGTGTACTGGTAACACTTACTCTACCTTAGCTGCTACATATAAAGTTACTGCAGGGACAACAACAATAAATGTTGCAAGAATAGATTCTATAATGTGGCACCATAGGCTTGGGCACATGAGTGAGAAAGGGATGAAAATCCTTCACTCCAAAAATCTATTGCCAGGACTAAAGAAGATTGATTTAGAGTTCTGTGAAAATTGTGTTTATGGTAAATAGAAAAGAGTCAGATTTCTCAAGGTTGGGAAAGAGAAGAAGAATGAGAAGTTAGAGCTTGTACATTCAGATGTATGGGGACTGACTCAGGTATCATCTCTTGGTGGCTCTTGTTATTATGTTATTTTTATTGATGACTCAACCAGAAAAACATGGGTATATTTCCTAAAACAAACATAAGATGTTTTTGAAACTTTTAAGAAATGGAAAGCTTTGGTTGAGAGTGAGACAGGAAAAAAGTTGAAGTGTCTCAGATCGGATAATGGAGGTGAGTATTGCAGCAAAGCATTTGAATATTACTGTTCCTTAAATGGGATTCGAAAGTAGAAGACAGTTCCAGGAACTCCACAGGAAAATGGTGTGTCAGAGAGAATGAATAGGACTATCATGGAATGTACGAGGAGCATGAGATTGCATGCTGGATTGCCCTTACATTTTTGGGCAAATACTGTACATATTGCTATCTATTTGATAAATAGAGGACCTTCAACCCCTTTGGATGGTGGTATTCTAGAGGAGGTATGGACTGGTAAAAAGGTAAATTATTCTTTTCTAAAAACTTTTGGTTGCGAAGCTTTTGTCCATGTTGATAAAGAAAATAGAACCAAGCTTGATGCTAAATCTCAGAAATGTACCTTCATTGGATATGGGATAGATGAATATGGCTATCGGTTATGGGATTTTGAAAATAAGAAAATAATTAGAAGTAGAGATGTTATATTCAATGAGAAGGTTATGTATAAAGAACAGATGCAGGAAAAGAAGCATGAACAGGACAAACAAGAATATGTGGTGTTGGATGAGATTCTTGAAAATGAAATGCCACAGGTACCTGATGCTCAGCAACAAAAGATTGTCCCACAAACTCTTGCAAGTGTTAGACATTCTATGAGGACAAGTAGACCCCCTGAAAGATTTTCTCCTTCTTTGTATTCTATTTTATTAACGGATTCTGGTGAACCAGAAGAATATGAAGAAGCAGTGCAGGTAGATGCCAAACAACAGTGGGAGCTAGGCATGAAAGAGATGGACTCCTTGATGAAAAATAAGACTTGGGACTTAGTCCCTTTACCTGCAGAAAAAAGAGCCTTGCCTAACAAATGGGTTTATCGGTTGAAGAAGGAGGAAGGAGGTCAGAAAAGATATAAGGCCAGACTTGTGGTAAAAGGTTTTGCACAGAAAAAGGGTATAGATTATGATGAAATATTTTCTCCAGTTGTAAAAATGACTTCAATTAGAAGAACTATACTTAGTCTTGTGGCTACAGATGATTTACATCTTGAACAATTAGATGTCAAAATAGCTTTTCTCCATGGAGATTTGGAGGAGGAAATTCACATGTTGCAACCACAGGGATATGAGGTTAAAGGTAAGGAGAACTTGGTGTGCAGGTTGAAGAAAAGTCTGTATGGCCTAAAGCAAGCACCCTGACAATGGTATTTAAAATTTGATAGTTTCATGGCTGAACACGGTTATCATAGATGTCATTCTGATCATTGTGTATATTTTAAGAGATTTGATAATGGCATTTATATTATCCTATTGCTTTATGTTGATGACATGCTTGTTGCTGGGTCTAACATGCAACATATAAATGATCTTAAACAGAAATTAGCCAGGTCATTTGCTATGAAGGATTTGGGTGCAGCTAAGCAAATTCTCGGTATGAGGATTACACGGGACAGGAAAAATAGAACCTTGAATTTGTCCCAAAGTGAGTATATAAAGAAGGTGTTGAAAAGATTTAACATGCAGGATGCAAAAGTAGTTAGTACACCTTTGGCTAGTCATTTCAAATTGACTAAGGAGATGTGCCCAAAGGCACAGGAAGAGGTTAATAAAATGTCTAACATCCCGTATTCATCAACTGTTGGCAGTCTGATGTATGCAATGGTATGCACAAGGCCAGATATTGCACATGCAGTGGGAGTTGTGAGCAGGTTTATGAGTAATCCGGGTATGGAACATTGGAATGCTGTGAAATGGATTCTTCGGTATTTGAAAGGAACTACTATAAAGGCATTATGTTTCAAAGGATCTAATGCTGCTCTGAGTGGATTTGTTGACTCTGATCTGGCGGGTGATATTGATTCATAGAGGAGTATTACAAGGTATGTTTTTACTATAGGGGAACTACAGTCAGTTGGATTTCTAGGCTGCAAAAGGTTGTTGCACTTTCAACCACTGAAGCTGAGTATGTTGCTGCTACAGAAGCCAACAAGGAGATGATTTGGTTGCAATATTTTCTGAAGGAATTGGGTCAAACACAAGAGGATAGCCCATTGTATACTGATAGCCAAAGTGCCATTCATCTTGCAAAGAACTCTGCTTTTCATTCAAGGACAAAGCACATTCAGCTCAAATACCACTTCATCCGGACTGTTTTGGAGGAGGGTCAGTTACGGCTTGAGAAGATTCACACAAGTGAGAATCCTGCCGATATGTTCACAAAGGTAGTTCCATAGGAGAAGCTGATTTCTTCATCAGTTTCTATTGGTCTTCTTGATTGATAATTATGGAATTTATACCAGTCAAGTCCTAATGTTTTATCCAGCGGATGTTGCATGTACAGTGGTGTCGTGTAGTATCAGTCTCCAAGTGGGAGATTGTTCGGTGTGGAGCTTGATCAGTCTCCAAGTGGGAGATTATTTGGTGTGGAGCCTGATCAGTCTCCAAGTGGGAGATTGTTGAAATGTGGTGACTGATCAACAAAGTACTGTACACTCAGCACGTATCCTCGTCGAGGTCCAGGGCTGGGCTGGGCCCCGGGCAGGGGTTCGGGGGCGACAGCCCCCAAGAAATTTTTTTTTTGCCATTTTTTGTTGATGAAAACTGACATTGTAATAAAACCCTAAAAAGACCAACTTTGTTTGTTGCCCTAAAAATGCATGTTATAAGCGGCTGGGATGCTTAAGGCATTTTAAGGTTGATGTACTATTTTTGTTGGATAATAAGAAAGATTGGATGATTATTATGGTGGACGTAACCCATTCTGAGTGAACCACGTTAAATCTCTGTGTTATCCGTGTCCTGTTTTATTTTTTATCTTTTGTATTTAAATCTGCATATAATTGTTAGTTCATATTTGCTTCGGATCTGCTTGAAACCCTAACAAAACTGACAAATGAAACCATGACCATTTTTCACATGAGTGTTGCCATCAATGCTAAAGGGGGAGATTGTTGGAAATTGACACTCTATTGGTTGGTTTCACTATGTTGTCATTGATGGTAACATGATTTTGGGTTTCAGCTTCATATGGTGTACTAGCAGGCACCTCACAGATTCTACACCGACATCGACACTGACATGACAAAAAGATTTCTTTGGTCACTGACAATGTAGGCCGACATGGTATAGTAAAGGTTATCAGTATTGGAGGCTGACTTATCTTGGATACAACATCGACAACTTGTTTTAATATTTATACATTTGTGATATCTGACTGACATGTAATCTAATTTTTTGTATATCTTTGTAAGCCGACATAAGGCATAAATTTGTATAGGGTATGAAGGGCAGATTGATTAGATCATTTTGATATGATAAGGATGTAATATAATGGATATGTAAATTTAATATGATGCAAAATATATCAGAGAGATTATGTATGTGAGGAATTTATTGTAAGGGTTATTCTGGTAAAGGGGTTTAGGGTTTCAATTGGAATAGACAGAGCTTAAACCAAAACTATATTCTGGCATAAAAGATCACATTTCTCTGGATTGTTGTCTAGAATTTTATGTAGTCAGCGAGGCTCCTATTGTGATTGACCAATGTTCTCTAGGTTGTAAGACTTTCTGCAAGTGTAGGCCCATCATATATTGTAATATCTCTTCATATGGCCAATGGATTTATATTATGGGTCACAAATCCCACCATGGTTTTTCCTCATTGAGGTTTTCCACATATAAATCTGTGTGTTATGGTTCTCATTTATGTGTTTGGCTTATTGGCTGCTTTACTTCTTTCAATTCTATTTATACCGGTATACCGATTGGTGCATGAGTGTTTTGTTAAGGCTAAAATCTATAGTTTCGGTATAACACTAATTCATCCCCCCTCTCAGTGTTATTGGTTTCCAACAGGTCAAATAATATGATGGTTGTTACTTTTGTAGGAATTTAATATTACCATAGTAAATAAACCAAGTAAAGATAATGTTGTTGCTGATTTTCTCTCAACAATGGTTTTGCAGGGGAGTAATGAACCAGTGAATGATGCATTTATAGATGAACACATGCTTTCTATTTTAGTGCAATCACATTGGTTTGTTGATATTGCAAATTATCTTGTAATAGGGAAGTGCCCAAATCATTTCAGTCCTAAGAAGAAGAAAAGATTAATTTGTGAAAGTACTAGATTCCAATGGATTGATGGTCTTTTATTCAAAATATGTCTTGATCATGTTCTTCGTAGGTGTGTACAAGAAATAGATGCTTGTGAAATTATACATGCATGTCATAATGAGCCATAAGGAGGACATTATTCAGTAATCAGAACAATTCAAAAGATCCTAGGTGCAGTCTACGTTTGGCCTTCCATGACTAAAGATATTTTATTTTATGTGAAACATTGTGATGAGTACCATCACATGGGGAGACCGACAACAACAATGGAGATGCCACTTCAACTGCAAATATTCCTAGAACCATTTGAAAAATGGGGAATTGACTTCATGGAACCTGTTGATCCTCCTTCCAAAGGATATCACTATATTTTGGTTTGTATGGATTGTGTTACAAAATGGGATAAAGTGAAAGAATTACCAATGGTAAGAGAAGACAAAGTAGTTGATTTTCTATACAAACACATTCTTCAAAGATTTGGTGCACCTAGAGAGATAGTATCTAATCAAGGACCACAGTTCATGTCCACCATGATGGTGTTGGCATATGCACACTCCAATGAGACATTGTATGTGATTGAAGGTTTTGTCATTGATGGCAACCTTGCAATCCTATGGCATCGGCAAAGACATTATACCGGCATCAACAGATCACACTCCACACTGGCACTCAGGACACCGACACCGACACAGAAGAAAGGAAGTATACCAGCACAGAGGCCGACAAGATTTTGTTATATTATATTTTGTTTAGTATTGTAAAAATGTGTAAGCCAACTTGGAAAATTGTTAAATGACTCTTATATATAAAAGAGATCATTGTAGACATTTAGAAGAGGTGATGTGATGTAGAAGCATTAAGGAAAATATTAGGCAGACCTAATGTGCGAAATATAGGTCAAGAGGTATATGTAAAGAATAGAGTAGGAACTAGTACTAAATCTGGCATAGAAGATGCTATTGTAAAGCAGTACAAGATATTGGATTTGTATAATCCTTATTGTAAGTCAGTGTGACTTCCCATTGAGCAGTGAGCTCTAGGCAATTGGCCTTCCTGCATGTGCAGGCCCCTATTGTAAGTAATATTCTCTTATTGGCCAGTGAGTGAATATTGTGGGTCACAAATCCCATCAAGGTTTTTCCCACATCGGGTTTCCTCATTAACATCTTGTGTTATGGTGTATTTTTCATGTAGATGTTCTTGATTCTGTTTATTGCATTATTTCTTGCATACTGGTACACTGTTATATCATGTTCTACATGTTTTAAGTTAAGAAATTCTAATTACTGGTTAGATACTGATTCACCCCCCCCTCTCAGTATCTATGGGATCCCTAACAATTGGTATCAGAGCCTGGTCGTCTATTTTCAAAATCCTAACAACTTGATGAAGATCTTGACACTGGTAAAGATGGAAAATCTGATGAAGCAACTGGAAGGAGCTCTTACAGACTATGATGCAGAAAAGTTGAAAAATATCAAATTAGAAGATGATTTAAGAGCAGCTCAGGACATCATTCAGGCACTTCAAGAAATTTTTACTGTTGCAAGAAATAAGAGAAGAGAACTTTGTGAAAAATTGCAAAATGAGAATGATGAAAAGAAATCACTTAATGATATGATAAGCAAGTTGAAACAAGAGATCATGAAAACAAAGAATGAGATGCAGGATATGACTATGAGATTTTGCGAAGAGATTGAGGATAGGAAGAAGAATGAAGAAGAATTGACCAGAAGACTAGGTGATGTAGCAAATGAGAATACAAGACTTAGCTATGAAAATGACATGTTGAAGACAGATCTGATGCATACTCAGAATGACTCAAATGAACTAATGAGGCAAAAAGAAGTCCTAGAAAGAGAACTAGAAACTGCAAATCAACACAAAGAAAAATTCAAGAAAAGCTCAGAGGAACTTGGCACCTTGCTGAAGAATCAAAAACCTAAAGGTGACACTTCTGGAATTGGCTTTGAAGTTGGTGAAAGCTCCGGTACTACAAATACTCAGGATCACAGCAAACCGGTAAGACAACCTAATGCTTATAAATTCAATGGAAAATGCTTTAACTGTAATAAGTATGGTCATAGAGCAAATGAATGTAGATCTAGAAATTATCAGAATATCAACACACCCATCGATCAATGTTCAAAATGCAACAAAGTTGGTCATAACTCTAAAAACTGCAGAATGAATGTGAGATGCTATGTTTGTGGAAGATTTGGACATTTATCTAATCAATGTAGAACACAAATTGACATAGGTTATGGGAAAGCTATTTAGAAAAATAATGTAACTTGTTATGCATGTAACAAGATTGGGCATATTACTAAATTCTGTAGAAGTAAAGGAACACCGGTAGACAACAAAAGTTCTAGCTTGAAAGGTAAAGAAAAAGTTGAAGAGGTTAAGAAAGAATTCTCAAAACAATGGATTAGAAAAGGTGATCTAAATATTGGGAATACTCCTCCACTGATAGAACCAATCAATACTTCACCGGTAGGATAGAGTGATGCTTCATCAGAAGGACAGAGCAACAATCCACTGGTAGGAAGTTCTTCATCTAATTGAAGAAAATTTCCTTGAGGGTTTGGCAATCTATTGATACATGTGCTATTATTCCCTTGGTTAGAGATAAGAAGTTGGAAATTACTTATTACTGGCAAACAATGTTAAGTGAATACTTAAGCGGCATGCAATTAATGTTGTAGATGGCAAAGAGACATTATTAAGGTTTTGGCTCCATTTCATTTTACCGTGATTTCAAATTTTCGAAGAGCATGAAGACTCCGAGCTAAGGCATTTCGAGCAAGAAGCAAGAACACTCCAAGCAATCATCCATCCAAGGCAGTAAAAGGTATTTAATCATGGCATCCACCTCTGCAATTGAATACATAGAAAACCCTACTGTTGTTGAAGTAATAAAAAGACCTAGGCTGTTATTTCAGCTAGTTCCCGAGATAGCAAAGAAGGATGATACCTTAGGTGCTTTTTCTCAAATTCCTAAGGGAGTTATATATGTTGAAGACCCCAGAATGTACATCCACTGCAACATTGAAGAGTTAGGAGATGAGGAAATTAAAACCATGTATAAAACCATGATATGTGATAATACCGGCAATATAAAGGATGAACACAAGATCATTGAGACCCTAGGATTTACAAAAATCCTTAGCATTCCTGAATTTCCAAAGGATGTGATTAGGATAGTTTTAAGCAGGGTACATGGAGATTTTTTTTGGCTAGATGCAATCCATAAGATTACCAAGGAAGCTGTGAAAGTTGTCATAGGTTTACCGACCACCGGTAAAAGATCAGATAAAACCAAGAAAGTTTCCAATGACCTAGTTATAAACCTAACTGGTGCAGCATTTGACAAGAGGTCTCTAAGGGTTAATGATGTAAAAGATATCAATGTGAGATTCATCAGTATGATATTAGGGTATAAAGCTACTCATGCTAATAGACTTAATTCAGTTTCAAGTTTATGCATTAAGAGTGCCTATGACATGGTCACAGACAATGCAAAAATTGACATTACGGAAGATGTATTGAAGAAAACTGGCATGACAGAGGATGAATTAGCAGCTCCACAACCTGAAACTCACCTATCACCAGTAGGTACTTCTTTAGGAAGTGACATGCCTACAAATTTTAAAAGAGTTGTAAGAAAAAGAGATCCCTCACTGGCAACCACACCTTCACCTAGGAGGACAAGGCAAAAGCAACAAGCTGTGAGATCTCCGGTTAGAAAGGCCACACCAAAGAAGAAACTGACACCCAAGAAGAAGAAAAGGACAAACAGAGACTTGGCCCCTCTTGATATACTGCTGAATGAAATCATAGAGGAAGGTAAACTGAACAACATAGAGAAAATATATGACACTCTAACAGCTGATGAGAAAGAACAAGTTGAAAATAGTGTTATATTGCACATGGATATGTACAAGAAATTTTTGATGAAAGTAGTCAATGAAATACCAGATGAATTATTCAAAAGACTAGAGGCAAGAAGATAGGCAGTGATAGAATTGGATAAGAAAATAAAATTTGAGAAGCTACTTGCTGTATATCCGGTAAACTCTCCACAAGAAATTGATGATCTAATTGCAAAGGCCAACTGGTCAGTATTCTCTACTGCACACTGGCATATTTCACTAATGGCAGGAAGAGTTAATGAAGTGACAGAGGAAACAAAAGATGGATGGGATATATTCCTGGTTGAGAAAGAAAAACAAGAAGAGTACAGGAACCCTAAACCCATAAAGGTATATCAGAAAGATAGAGACAAGGGGAAAGGTAAAGTTGGTGGACCACCAAGTATCAAGGTTAGAGACAACTTACCCCCACCTTCTTTAAATATTCCACCGGTAAAATCAACAACTAATGAAGATCAACGGACTGCTGAGAGTATGGATGTAGAGGATAATAATCCTAATCCTGAAGTCCTATATATAGTGAATGTTGATGCTTAGAAGATCAACATAGTAGTAGACAAAGATACAACAAAAGAGTCAGATATGGCTAGTGAGCCTCCGGTAGCTGAGGAAACTGATAAACCGACAGATGATAAAGAGAAAAAGGTAGAGACTGAGACACAGACTAAGGAAATGAAACCTATAGAGAAACAAATAGAGCAAAAGGCTCCAGAACAACAACAACCGGAAAAGGTACATAAGGAAACAGTGCCACCAGTAACTAGTGAAGTAGGAAAACCAGTGCTTAAAGAAATGCAGACACAAATTGACCTACCAGAGGTCAATACAAGCTTGGTTACTTCCCTCGGTAAACAGATTGTTGGATCATCATCAGGATACAAATCAACAAATGTGACTGAGGTACTACTTGATTCTATCAAGAAAATAATTGACTCCAGCTCACAAGCTTACAAAGCAGTTGAAGATACCATACCAATTTTGAAGGTAATTGCACCTAACTGTAATATAGATAACAAAGATTCTTTAGGACAATTGGATACACTGTGTAAATACATCTCAGAAAACATTGAGAAAATAAAGGAAGATTTAGTGAAGGATAAGGTAGAAATTGAAAAACAAAAATTCTTTGATGAGCAAATAAAGAAGTGTAATAGAGATTTTGACACACTTCTACTGGAACTATGTAATTTGTTGAAAGAATACAAAAATATGTATAAAGATACCTGTAAAACAAACTTTTTGACTATAGATATTGACAAGAAAATGAGCAAGGTACATGATGAGATAAATAAACTTGCAAACAACTTTGTCAACTCACCTGATACACTATCAGTTTTTGAGGAGAAGATAACAAATTTTGAGGAAGAACTACTCAAATTGGAAAGAGAGAAAGAAAGAACAATAAATAAGGCAAAACATTTGAGATCTAAACTAAGTCCAAGATTGGACTATCTAGCATCTCTGCGGAAGGAAGTTTCTGAGGCACTAATATAGGGAAGCAAAACACTGACAGAGCATTTGCAGCATCTCACCGATACAGTGAAGAGAACAGAAACAACAATAAAGGATAGCAAGAAGTTTATGGATAGTATAAACTTGATTTTGGGAGATCTTTTTCAAATTATAACTACCTAGCTACAAGGTTGAAACCACAAACTCTACTGACATCTTGACAGCCTTTGTCATTGATGCCAGAGGGGGAGTAGTGGGATGAGAAAATTCAAATCACAGAACAGGAATCATATGCTCAGGGGGAGCACACACATTTTTGGTAACATTTTTGAACTACACATTTTTGGATACTTTTTGAAATTTCTCATGAGTGTTGCCATCAATGCCAAAGGGGGAGATTTTTGGCATATGCACACTCCAATGAGACATTGTATGTGATTGAAGGTTTTTCCATTGATGGCAACCTTGCAATCCTATGGCACTGGCAAAGACATTATACCGGCATCAACATATCACACTCCACATTGACACTCAGGACATTGGCACCGACACAGAAGAAAGGAAGTATACCAGCACAGAGGCCGACAGGATTTTGTTATATTATATTTTGTTTATTATTGTAAAAATGTGTAAGCCAACTTGGCAAATTGTAAAATGACTCTTATATATAAAAGAGATCATTGTAGACATTTAGAAGAGGTGATGTGATGTAGAAGCATTAAGGAAAATATTAGGCAGACCTAATGTGCGAAATATAGGTCAATAGGTATATGTAAAGAATAGAGCAAGAACCGGTACTGAATCTGGCATAGAAGATGCTATTGTAAAGCAGTACAAGATATTGGATTTGTATAATCCTTATTGTAAGTCAGTGTGACTTCCCATTGAGCAGTGAGCTCTAGGCAATTGGCCTTCCTGCATGTGCAGGCCCCTATTGTTTGTAATATTCTCTTATTGGCTAGTGAGTGAATATTGTGGGTCACAAATCCCACCGAGGTTTTTCCCACACCGGGTTTCCTCGTTAACATCTTGTGTTATGGTGTATTTTTTATGTGGATGTTCTTGATTCTGTTTATTGCATTATTTCTTGCATACCGGTACACTGTTATATCATGTTCTACATGTTTTAAGTTAAGAAATTCTAATTACCGGTTAGATATTGATTCACCCCCCCCCTCTCAGTATCTATGGGATCTCTAACAGATGGAAGCCTTTATGCACAAGTACAAATTGACACACTGGAAGTCTTCACTATACCACCCACAAGAAAATGGACAAGTGGAGGTTACCAGTCATGAATTAGAGAAGATAGTTACAAAAACCATTTATTTAAGGAAATTAGATTGGTCAAATAGATTAGATGAAGCAGTATGGGCTTACAATACAACTTGGAAAACTACAATAGGATTCTCTCCATATGAATTAGTATATGGAAAGACTATTGTTATGCCAATTGAGTTTGAATTACAAACATTGAGAACAACACTAGAAGTTGGAATTAGTCTATCTAAAGTAGAAAAGACGAGGATTCTGTAATTAAATAGACTAGATAAGATGAGGATGGAAGCTTTAGAACTTATAGAGATGATTCAGAATTAGAGGAAGCTATGACATGACAAGCATATTATTTCCAGACAATTTAAGAAAGGAGACTAGGCACTATTGTTTGATTCTCAGTTTCAAGAATTTTAAGGGAAATTTTCATACAAGATGGTTGGGACCATATGAGATAGATCAAGTTTTTGACAATGGTGCAGTTCAACTAGTGCCTATTGATGGTGAAAGAAGGACTATGTTGGTTAATGGTCATTGTCTCAAGTTATATCATAAACCAGCATCTAAAGAAGAGAGTTGTAGTTCAAAATTGAACATTTCATCATGGAAGACATCACTTTTGTGGTGAAATTCAATTTTGAATGATTCCAACAAGAAGACAAAATAAAGAAGGTAAATTGAAAACCAACAATGGCAGTTTACCTTCCCAAAAAAATGGAGATGATTGAAAACCAGAAATGGCGGTCTACCTCAGGGGTGGATTGAAAACCAGAAATGGTGATTCATACCTAAGGGAAAAGTTGAAAACCAAAAATGGTGGCTTTTCCTGAGTCAACTACAGTTTGCTCCTAATGACTCATGATGGCTCTCAATTATTCAGAAATAAGTCTTGTTCCAGATTCATGTTCCTGTAGCTCCTAATTGTTCACGAAGAAGAAATCTTATTTACAAGAAGAATTGTCTCATTATTTAATGCTTATTTAGTCCATGCAGATAGAGCTCTAAGTAATTCCTGATCAACTTGTCAGTTTATTATTGATGAAGTTGATACTTATGCTCTAGATGGCTCTTGATGGATAGGTCACTTTATCATTTTCACAAAATAGTCAGTCCTACATAATATCTCCTGATTGACACACATTAATTGGTTCTCCATGGAAGCTCATGAAGAATATGCATTAAATAAGTAAAAAGGTATACATTCACTACAAATATTATTTTCTAATTTTGTAGATATAAGGTAGAAGTGATAAATTTTGCTTGTGTAAATATCTTTGTCAATCTATTACTAACAATAATATTATAAGTTATAAGTATTAAAGTGGAGAAATAAGGGATAAATTTGGATGACGTAATCTATCATTTCAAATTTTAAAAAGTAATGGTTACGGTGATAAAGTACACATGTTAAGTCCACCACCAACTCAACAAATCTAGAACAAAGTACAAAGTGATGGCGAGTGGATCGTGCAAAATGAGTAGGAAATTAATAAACCAATGTGTGTACAATTAATTGATATCTGAGATAAATATTTTATCTCAAATTAGAAATTAATTTATTACTTGTTTTGCAAACTAAGCTCAAAGTTGCAGAGTTGAAGACAAAGTATTCTGAATTAAGATGAAAATGGGAAACAAGAGAATAAGAAAGCCAAAAAAATTCAATCTAGACCCAAAAATAAAGAGATTATTGGAACAGGTGGGCTGGCTGAAATCCATTAAAATATATGAGGGATTTGAACTTGGAATAGTAGAAGAGTTTGTGAAAAAAATTCATGTAAATGTCACCCGAGTGGGTGAAGAAGTGATAGAAGTAACACCCCAAGTCATTAGTGAAATATCAGGCATTCTCGCTAAAGGGGAATTGGTAAACAAGGACCACATCAATTTTGATGAGGTAATTAACATATTTCATGAAGGAAATGAGAGGTGGCCTAAGTTGTAGATACATAAGGGTAGCATGCAAGCTGTGAACAGAAGTAGTTTAGACGAACCATGGAAAACTGCAGTACTCTGGCTCATGAAGTTATTCACTTGTGAGGGACAATATATCACTATGTTGGGCCCAGGCATGCAACTTCTAGTTCACTTTAGGCATGCAAACACCAAGCCAGAGGCCAGGCTAAACCTCCCATCTTTCTTATTTTCATAAATTTCTTTAATGATATCTAGGGTAAAGGAAAAAGGTAGTCAAATTAAGTATCATAGTTTGATTCACCTCATTGTTAAGTATCACTTTTTAAAGAAAGAATTTGGAAAGGAAAAATGGCTAGAATTTTTGTCTTCACCTATCAAAAAAAAGATGAAGAAGGGACCCATAACAAAAAAGGTAAAAATAGAAAAAGGGGAACCCTCAGAAAATAAGATGAAAAGGTCAATTAGGGAAATTGGGTCCATAGAAAAGAATAGATCAATTAAAAAGAAAAGGGTAGAAATTGATGAGCCTAAAAACTCAAGAGTTACTTGTAGTTCTATTAGAAGGGTAACTGGAGAAAAGGTGGATGAAAAACCCGATTCTCCTACCACCACCCATTTAGCTCTTGATGACCCCCTGTGTCAAACCCCAGTGAACCCATTCAACAAATGCTTGTATAAACCCTCATGCCTCTCCATCTGCTGAGGTTCAATCTCCTATATCAATTATTCCAGTCATGTCAACTCGGCCTAGTCAACTAGATGTTGATAATGTGCCGCCAAAAGAACCAGAATTGGAAAAAACCCCTAAAATTTTTTCACCTAAGATCATTACCATTGATGATGAATCCTCAGATGATTTTGGGATGCAAAAATTACCTCAGTCCTTCACACCTTTAGGAGCTGATACTAGAATTCTGGAATTTTCTGAAGAAATTTAGATTACTCAAAGCCAATCGTCTCCTTCTCATAATGTTGAAACTCCATTACCTTCATCCCCTCCATAGTTTTCCAGAAGAGAAGGTAAAGAAATTCTGGTTGAGAAAGAAATTTCTCAAACAAAAGACAAGGGAAGAAGAGAAGAGGATGAAGAATTGTTGAAGGTAATGATATTGTCCAAAGTAGAAACAAAGCCTTCTGAAGCTAACAAGAAAATAAGGTTTCTAGAAGAAAATCTTACGCAAAAAGAAGAAAAATAAAGAAGGTCGCCTTGTAAATTGAGCAAATACAAAAACATATAGATATGAAAGAAGAAAATTAGAGAAAATGTATGGAAGAAACATAAGAAGCATTGCATCAAGCCACTACTCAGGAATTACAAAATGAAGAAGAAATAAGAAGGTTGATAGAAGAGTTTGCAAGGAAAGACCAACAATTCAGAAGTCAGTGAGGACTAACTCATGCTCAAGGCACTTCAACTTCCTTTGCTATTCCCTGGGAACTTTCCTTGGTTGTTAATAAATGCAAACAAGAAAATGTTGAGTTGTCAAAACAACTAGAAGAAGTGAAAGACGAGAGGGATAAATCCATTCAACGAGTAGAGAAAGTGATAGAGCTATCATCAACTCTATTGGCAATGAGAAAAACCTCTGAGGTGTATGCTTTGTTCCTTAGAGAGAGATTTCTTTAGTAGAAGATTAACTAATAGGTACTATGGAGGAAAATAGAATATGATGACGATGATGACTTCCTTGAGGACTTTTATAGGGTCATCTTGTTTACTAGAACTAAATGTGTGAATTTTATTTGCATGGTTTCCTCCTAGGCCATTATTACCAATCCTTTCTGTAGTCACATAAATCTGTCCACTTAATTAAATGAATACTTAGTATTTATTTGATTATTTAACCATCAATTAATGAATTAATTAAATTAATATTTAATTAATTCATCTTAACCCTCTTCTCCTATTAATTAAATAAATTATTCAATTTATTTGATTTAATTCACTTAACCAAATTCAGACCATTAATTAAATAAATAAATCATATTTGTTTAATTAAATCTTCTCTCACATTTAAATAAATTAATATTTAATTTAAATCCCCCAAAATCCCACCTCTCACATTTAAATAAATTAACATTTATTTAAATCACCTTTATCCTCTACCCACTTGTATTTTCCTACAAATGCAAGTTGCACAATTATTTTAAATAAATAATTTATTTAAAATCACCTTTATCCTCCACCCACTTGTATTTTCCTACAAAAGCAAGTTGCACAACTATTTTAAATAAATTATTTATTTAAAATCCTATTTATCCTCACCCACTTGAAACCTTTAATGGTTTCCCTTAAAGTATTCAAACTTGATGGCTTTAAAGTCTTCAAACTTGATGGCTTCCTTCTATAGTCTTCTTAAGACTTTAATGGTTTTCCTTAAAGTCTTCAAGCCTTTAATGGTTTCCCTCAAAGTCTTCAAGCATTATAATGCTTTATCTTCATTTTTCTCATTTAAATAAATTAATATTTATTTGAATATTTATCCAAATGCAAATTACACCATTTAATTGAAATAAATGATTTTATTTTAATTGAAAATACCAAAATTTCTCCCACTTGCATTTTCCTACAAAATCCACTTGCATGCCTAAACCCCTTCTCTAAACTTTGTCACATTCCTAAGCAAAAGGGAAGTCACTTCTCAAACCCTCAAAGTCTTTGATAACCATTAAAGGCTTTCAACCTTCAACCACTAAATGGCTCAAAGTCTTTGATAACCATTGAAGGCTTTCAACCTTCAACCACTTAATCCCCAAAGTCTCCAATAACCATTAATGGTTACCTCAAACCCTCCCACATGGTTAAAACATTTGTTTTGACTCAACCTCTACCCAACCCAAAGGTCTCATCAGGCCATTAATGCTTTGACCATGATTATCTCTTAAACATTTGCACAAAGGTTTATCCTTGGATTAACTCTTAATCCAGTGGGTAATCTTAATTTGGACTTGACCCTTAGCCTCTAGATAACCATGAGGTCTTCTCAGGCCTTTAATGCCTCCAACCTCTTCTCTCAACCCAATCCTATGTTGACACTTGTCACCATTTTATTGGTGCCAATTGTGCACATGGATCCCCAACTTTCAAACTTGGCCCTTGATTAAACCATTCAATCTTAACCCTTCATTTCCCCATTTCTTCTATAAATAGAACCCTTCTCCTCAAGCAAAAAAAAGGAAGCATTAGAGTATTGTTGTTATACTGGCATTAGCATAGAGCTTTCTCATAGCATCACTATCTACACTTGCATAGCATTTGCTTATCATATTCAACTATCTTGAATCTCCATATGGCATCCATGGCTAGTGCTAAAAGCTGAGAGCTACACTCATTTGGGACTTGGAGAGGAGAGGAACAAGGGAGGAGAAACTATGAGCATCTTGATTAGCTATTTTATTCTATGTTTATATGCTTTCTATTTCATGCTTAATATCTCTCTTGATATGCCTGTTTAGGATAATCTTTTGTTGCTAACACTAATGTTTGTTTCTTGTGCTCTTGTGTGTGTTGTCATCAAACAAATTTTCTAATCCTTTTTGCAGAGCATCACTTTCTAAACATTTTTGTTGGTGAAATTCAAATTAGGGCATTCGTCTCTTTGTTGTATTATCAAGTAGAGTGGGAAGATAGGCTGAACCAATACAAAGAACAACAAAATAGGTTGGGAATTCCCATAAGAGATGAAACTCCCAATTCATCAACATACAAATCCAAGTTCATCTCCATTGCCCAACTTAAGAAGGTATAACCAACCTATTAGAGGAACCTCACTACAAGTATCAAAACATTTAGAGATGTGCGGAATTAGTTGCCTTATAAAGCCCTAGAAGCATCTAGAGTAAGGTATAATACTATACCAGTATAGCTTCATAGGAGAGAACCCATTTCTCCTACTAATATTACCTGGAGCTTAAACAAAGAAAGGTCAGTCATCAGGATTATTGAAGATCAATAAAAAAATTGGGCAGGGATGAGGTTTAGGCCTCCATTGATAATCATTCCATCACCTCAGTTAAATGCACCCAGTAACTTTGTAGGGACAACTTTGAGAGAATGGACTGATACAATTAAATAGTGGAATGGATATGTGCCTCCTAGACCATACCAACAATATAATTTCAACCTATAGAACACAAGATGCCACTGAGAGGGGGGCTGATTTAGTGGTTTCCAAACTTAACCCTTTTCAATCCTAAGTGT
>NC_081413.1:197123642-197143642 GCF_030272615.1 Cryptomeria japonica | reverse complement strand
ATCATCTTCGTCAAGTTTTCCTTTAGCATTTCTAATGGAATTTACCACATCCTTTATTCTTTTTATGTACAATTTTATATTCTCTCGTTCTTTCATTATCATCTCATCAAATTGCCTCTCCAAGTGTCCACCTTAGCCTTTTGTACATGAGGATCTCATCCATAAATAGTCTTCAGCTTATTCCACATTTCATAGGTTGTTTTTAGATCTTTAATCTCAGCATACTCGTTATCAAATAGAGTACTAGAAATCACCTCTATAGTTGTGATGTTATCTTGCTTCTCTTTGATCTGATCTATAGTGAGAACCCCTATAGGTTCATTGTACTCTATGCTTACATGATTCCAATATTGATCTCCTAGGGTTCTTAGGTAGAGCTTCATTCTACCACACCTTAATGTGTAATTATCTTTAGAGAACTTGGTGCCTTCCTTTCATTTCATCTTGGAAATTTCCTTAAGTTGTTAAGGTCTTATGAATCTAAGGACCAGAGCTCTGATACCAATTGTTGGTCCCCACTGGTGCTGAGAGGGGAGGGGTGAATCAACACTATATCAGTTTTAATAGATTTAACCTTAATCAAAGATTCTACTCAAACTTAACACTTATCAATAAAGGCAACATTAATAAAAAAATATACACACATAAAATCAATCACACATGAGCAATAAGGTTTATCACATGGAGACTCAAATGGGAGAAAACCACGATGTGAGTTGAAACTCACATAATTTGCACTCTTCTGCAGTACGCCCAGTGAGGAGCCATCCCTATTAAGAGATTACAAAGACACTGTCAGGTGCCACCCAGTTAAGGGATTTTCTTCAAGGTCTATTAGAACCTTTACCCTATTAGAGATAGCCTTGTTAAATGACTTAGGATCATCAATTAAGATGTCACCGGGTTAAGGGATTTTACAAAGGGACCTATTAAAGTCCACCCAATTAAGGGATTTTACTGTTGTAGTTATTAGAAAACAATAGAGAGAATGATATTCTATAATAGCTACTTTTATCTTAATCATATCTAATTGAATCTCTTTGATTTGACCACCGGTTACACTTGCTCTGCACTCTACTGGTGCTATGCATTACACTTGCTCTGCACTCTATTGGTGCTCTGCATTCTTTCTCTACTCTTCACACTATCTGAGCTCTGCACACTCTCTTCACCACTCGGCTATTCACTTAGCACTTCTGCACTCTTCTCCCCTTTGCTGGATCACCTCTCTTCTAGATTGCACTTTGCAATCTTATGATCAGACTTTTTGGTTTTTGCCAAGAACCTTTATACCATGTTTTACCAACACATAACTGTTGTTTCCTAAATGACTTCGCGGTAAATTTGAATTTAAAATCTTCCCACACTTTCTCTATGTACTCTCCATCATTCTTGCCAGCAACTCATCCTTATCTGCCACCGCAACTCATAATTTTAGCAAATTCTAGGCCGCGTTCTGCCTTTTTAATGTGAACCAAAAAATACGCACAAATCTTGACTTAACTGGTTGTTAACTGCTATAAAATTCACTAGTAGTTTGTTTGATTGATATCTCACCTTGACTGACACACCTTTGGTCATTGCATCCAACTTATCGGTCACTGCTCTGAGATTCTCGGTAGATAGCATCCTTCAACCTGTATCACTGGTTCACCGGTGTAACTCTTCATCTTTTGCCACCAGTCACTAATCATCAAGTAAACTGGTCACCTATCTGTCTAGAGTGCTCCAGTTGTGCATAAGACTATTAAATTGCAATCTGAGTCACCTCCTGTGACTGCAACATCCTTTCAACTATCATTTTAAAAAATTGATCTCAACATCTATCGGATGCTTGACTAACTGGTTAGCTGCTCTGTTTATCCTTCAAATGATTAGTCTTCGACCAACACACTACTTAAGTGTGTCAATAATGCATATTAGGGAAGCATTGAATCCTCCATACTATTTGCAGCCATGACACCTCCTTGCTTATGAGTTTGGCCTTATTCACTTGTAAGTGTTATTCATCAATGACAATACTAACTCATGAACCAATTGTTCCAACACCATTAGTTGTGTCAGCAGATACACCTAGGGTTACTATAGCTACCTGTAGTTCTTTAAGATAAAAACCTAAAAAGGAGGCAAGTGAACCATCTTCTCCTTCTCATACCCATATATCTCTTGACAATCCTGTTGTTTCTCAACCTGATGATCCAATGCCTTCTATGGTATCTCAAAGCCCTTTTTCTCCTCATGTTGAAGAGAATGTATCACGCAAACAAATATGCAGACTCTTGTTAATCAAACCTCTATGTCAACACAAGCAAGCCAAGAGCCTTCACAAAATGTTTCTTCTGAAATACCCTAGGCTGAAGTTGATATTGGAGGAGATTAGCCTAGAATTATTGACATTGAAGATTCTTCTAATGAAGAACCTGTACAAAAATCTCCATAGTCTGATTTCTCCTCAGACGAGGATGGTGAAATGCAAGAAGTCTCATTTGAGCCTGAAACTCCATCATTTCCTCCTCATGTAGTAGAAACAGATTCACCTACATCCTCAACATTTATTAGAAGGGAGGGGAAAGAAATTTTGATAGAAGATATTCCTCCAAAAAGTGATAGAGGAAGAGAGGAGGACGATGTTGAATTGCAATTTTTTTTGATAATGTCTAAACTAGAAGATGAGTTAGCCGAGGCCAAGAAACAGATTCAATTTTTGGAAAGTGAAATGAGGAAAGATGCTATTTACATAACTCAATTGCATGATAGAATAACATAGTTGCATAACAATGAAGAAATTATTAAAAGAAAAATAGAGCATATTGAAGAGCCATTGCAGTAGGTAATAGCCGAAGCTCTTAAAGGAAATGAGGAAATTGAAAGGTTGAAGAAGGAACTAGTAAAACAAGGAAAGAAACCTATAGAAGAGGATCCACAAATTTTTCCTTAGGGTACTTCTACTTTTTTTTCAATCCCTTGGGAATTTTCTTTAATCATTAAGAAACGTATAAAAGAGAATGCATATTTAGAGAAACAACTAAATGAAGAAAAAGAACAAAAGAAAAAGGCAGAACAAAGAATGGAACAGATGGTAGACTTGTCTGCAGCTTTACTTACCATGAGGAAACCTTCAGGTTTGTATACCTTATTCCTCAAGGAACGATTTTACAATGTAAGATTAATCAATTGGTTTTTAACAAGAAGACTGATTATGAAGATGATGATGACTTTCTAGAAGATTTATTCAAAAGTCATCCCACTTATCAAAACCACATGTGTGAATATTACTTGCAAGGCTTCTTATTAGGCCATCATTATGAATCTTTTCTCAATATTTTTGTAGGTGAAGTTCAAGTTAGGGCATTCGTGTCCTTACTTCAAGATCAAGGGGAATGAGAAAAGAGGATGGAACAATATAGAGAGACGCATAGTAGATTAGGCCTTCCTATGAGAGATGAAACACCTAACTCTTCTGCATTCAGAACAAAATACACTTCCATTTCAAAAATGTACAAAAATCAACCAATTTATGAAGACAACTTGGAAGCCAGTATTACTGCATTCATAAGTTTTCAGAATGAGGGTCTACCATTCAAGGATTTGTAAGAAACAAGATAGAGATATGACACTATTCCAACCCTTTTGAGAAGAAGAGAACCAATCTCTTCAACATGTATTCTCTGGGGTTTTTAAAGGGCGAGATTAGTCATACAAGTAATAGAAAGATAGAGAATTGATTGGGTGGGCATGAGATTCGGACCTCCTCTGATTCTTATTTTGGTACCTTTGTTAAATGCACCATAGCACATTGAAAGGGATGCTAAAGAACAATGGAAGGAAAGAGTGGATTTGTTTAATGGATATGTTCCTCCCCAAAAAATATCAGCAATATAACTTTAATAAGCTTGATTTGGCAGTCTAGGTAGAATATCAAAATAGGAATGTCCTAGATCAACCATGAGGACATGGTTGAGATCAGGCAGGAGGAAATGATGAGGAGAAAACATTGCACTTTTTATTATAGTTTATATTTTATTCTTTTATGAATCTTTAGACTAATATGTCTGGCGACATACCTTATTGCATACATGTTTGTTTACTTTTTACTATAATACTCTGATAATTATAAGTAAAATTAGAAGTAATATTTATGATGCAATGCTTCTCTTTTTGCTTGTTTATGTGATGAAAATATGGTGGTAATTAGAATTATATCTTCAAGTTCTATTTTATCCGCATTTATGTGTTTTTAAATACATTGTGAGTAAACAAGCAAAATTCGTCAAGGTGCATGATAGTTGTCACATGCATGAAAGATGATAACCTCAAGTTATTTAAAAATCAAATCTTCCTTGGTCTCTCTTTTTGTTCCTATTTCATTGGTATGCTTCATCGACATTATTCAAAACTCAACTTCTTCTTGGAGTTCACTTATTTCTTTCAGTATTTTTCTCTTGTTGTTTTGGTAGTCATTACTATCGTCCTAGGCGGGTAACCTTATTTTAAAATTTGAATAAGGTTATCTATATACCCATTTGTTTTGAGTTGAGTAGTTAGTCAGAATTTAGTCATTAATTAGTTTCATTTGAGCCTAATCTTCTTTGTAATACTTAGAATTTGTTTTACTTCCTTTTGGAAGTATATATCAATGAAAGCAGAATCTTGATCTCGGTACTTGTGTTTCAAGATCACACCAAAGGAAGAGAAGGGGTCGCTTGATTGAAGGGAGGTGATTTTTATTGTGATTTCAGTTATTTTAAAGCTTTGATTGAGATTAATTTACTTTTGTTTCTTTTGACTAAAATGTTAAGCTTCAACCATTGGTAACTTCTTTCCAATAATCAACATTAGATTTAAAGTTGAATGTTATTGTTAGGAGAATAATACTTAGTTTCACATTTTTGTATGGATAATGTAACTGTTGTAGATTATATTGGTAATAGCATGTTTAATGAGATGGTTAGTTTGATAGTAAAAATGGAAGCAAAATTGTTGTTAAGTCAGATCATGGATTTAGATGTTATGTTTGACTTTTGCAAGCATAATTAGATTTCAAATTCTGCAAGAGTAATTAGATTTACTTTCAAGCACTTAATTTAGATTCAAATTCCTATAATTAGAAGTAATTTCAAGTTTTCTAGGGAACTCCATGATTTCAGCTTAGTTCGATTTTGTTACATTTTTGTTGTCAAACTTGAGTCTCCTTAGAAATAAGTTGTTTAGAAACCCAGATTTTAGTTTGATTGATAGTCAAAACTGAGAGCTCCTGATAGCTCTTGACCAACTCCTGATGGATTTTGAACCAATTATTATTCACTATTGTACAATGCAAAACCCCCAAAAATTGTACCATAGTGAGCCCTTATCGCAGGCAGCTTTAGACACACCCTGTTCGATATTGAGATAAATTAAATGGAGTGAGTTGACAAAGCAATGACCTTGCTCACTAGTCATAACTAAAAAATTGTATTCACAACAAAATAATTAACCCAAACTAGGGTTATAGAGATTCTTAACAAAAAAATATAGTTCAAGAAAACATTAATCTTGACATGGACTTTTAAAACAACAAACCCTTCTTATTGACATAATTCAAGATATTCCAACCCTAAACATAGGTTTTTAAAAGAATACTCCTATATGACTTTAATCTCGTAATTACTCACAAACAGATCCCTTATCAGAATCATTTAAAAAATATGTAAACAAAAAATTGCATAAGAAAGACTAAATACAATAACAGTTACACACAATACACAAAATACAAACTGCCTTGCAAGAAGACAAAATAAATCTTTGCTTGATGAAAAAACACCATGCTCCTGGCAAACAAGAAAATGACAAGCAACATAAACTATTTACAATGATAAACTAAAAAACTATCAAGAATTAAGGGAGAAAAAAACACCTAGAATAGATTGAAGACTGAAAACCTTGTCATTGCTGAGAAAGATTCAAAACATAATTCTTGTGCCCTATCTCGATGTATTCTTCACAAAATGGAATAATAACAATGAATTTTCCAAAAGAAACGTGCTTTGGGTCTATGCTATAGTTCAGGAGCATTATAATTCTGAGAAAGGATTTATTTCCCTTTCAGTATCAATTCCAAAAAAGTATTAATGGCTTAGGTTTGTTTTTGTCAAACATTTACAAGTGTTCCATGTAGACCTTTGTAAGATATGTATGTTAGCACACTCTTTATCACCTTATCTCATGTATGCCCAAGATCAATAGAAGACCTTGATGATAAGAGTTTGCAAGGAACATCATATACTCACATGCCAAATCAATGAATAAGGAGTGTGAGAAAAAGAATATTATAAAGAATACGCCACACCATAGTACTAAAGGACTGAATGAAAGCCATTATGAATTTTACCATTCAAGCATATCAAATAGAGAGATCACCATATTACCTTAGTGTTTTGACATTAATGCCAACACATACCAGAGGGGACAACAAACTCCCCCTTTGACAAATTGATGTCAAACATCATTAGCTAAAAATATTCAAAAACAAATGCCAACTGAAAGATATACCTATACTGGAAGTCACTGTAATAAACAAAGTCACTATGATAAGCACATGAAGCACACAATTTGCCATATTGAAATCACAAAATTGTCAACCCAAATTATGAATCTTCAAAACCAATCAAAAATTATGAAATTGTTCAAATAATATCACTGTCAATTGTTATTGACATAAAGAATGACACAAAACTATCACAAGAACTTGCACTGTAACACTATAAAATCATGTCACCAAAAGCAAAATTGTCACTGCAAAAAAATTGCATGAGATCCATTTGGAAATTGTTGTCAAAGTATCCATTTATCCCACTTTTGATAATAATTCCAAAGACAAGAGAACAATAATGCTGAAAACAAAATCAAGAGTGAACATGTGGTACATAAAAGTACACTATCATGCATCACATAGTCACTCGAGAATCCAAAGATGTCAACATTACCAAGAGGGGTAATGAAGCATGAACTCCCCCTAAATATATTAACAAAAGATAATAAATTAAAGAGAATTGAGAGAGAAGACACCTATTCTATCTCTCAAGCCTTCAAAAACTGCTTTGGGTAGAGGCTTAGTGAAAATATCAGCCACTCGGCCACTTTTTTATTAGAAGCCACATATTCCAAGATCACATCATTAGATAAGACCTTTTCTCGGATAAAATGATATTGAATATTTGTGTGTTTAGTCTAAGAATGCTTAACAAGATTATTTGAGATATTCATAGTACTTGTATTATCACAAAAGATGGGCACTAGTTTAGAAACATTAATGTGAATGTCCTTTAAAGTTTGGACTATCCAAAGAACTTGGGTACAACAAGCTAATCAACCTCTTGTTTTAGTTTGCAACTTATTTCCATGAGTCTACCAATTGGCTTACACTCATTCATTTGAAATCTTTCTAACATTTCATTAGAATACATTGTTTGGGAAATAAAGATTCCTTTATCTAATGACTGACTTGTAAACCCAACAATAATGAAAGTTCACCAAACATTGACATTTCAAACTTTGATTTCATAATATTTGTAAACTCAAAGTAAAAATCAATACCATCACCGCCAAATATGATATCATCGACATAGACAACAACAGTCAGTATAGTCTCACCTTTTGTTTTGAAATATAAGTTGTTGTCTACTGTACCTTTTGTGAAACCTTATTCATGCAGGTGTTTGTCTTAGAGCTTAGTATACTAGGTTCTTGGATCTTGTTTTAGGCCATACAATGTTTTTCTCAGTCTATAAACATGATCTTCTTTTCCTACACACACAAAACCTTCAGGTTGTTCCATATAAACTTCTTCTTCAATATCACCATTTAAAAATGCAGTTTTTACATCCATTTGAAACACTCTAAAGTTCTTATATACAAAATAGGCCAAGAACATTCTTATGGCCTCAAGTTTGGCTATAAGAGAAAATGTTTCATCAAAATCTATACCCTCAATCTGAGAGTATCCTTTGCATAATACCCTTGCTTTATTTCTAACCACATTTATCTTATCATCGAGTTTGTTTCTAAAAACCCATTTAGTACCAATTACATTTTTATCAGAGGGCCTTGGAACAAGTTCATGGTTTTTATTTTTCTCTATTTGATTAAGCTCTTCTTGCATAGCTTTGATCCATAGATCATATTTACTAGCTTTTGTATATGTTTTAGGCTCAAGTTGTGATATCAAACACAAGTAAACCTGATGATTTGTATTTGTAAATTTTCCTCTTGTTTGTATACCAACAGATGTAACACCTATTATTAGGTCTTGAGGATGATTTTTCTATAACATCTTGGTAGATAGTTTGGGACTAGTTACCACATGAGTATTTTGAGCATTCTTTTATTCTAGTTTTTGTTCATTTTTAGATGGAACAATACTATCAACATCTTCAATTTGTTGTTCATTATGCAACATTTCCTTCACTTTGACGTTTTCACTTTCTACTACTCTTTTCAAACCTTTATTAAAAAATTTATAGGATTTGCTATGAGTAGAATAGCTTAGAAAGATACCTTCATCACAACTTCATTCAAAGTTGCCAATATTATCATTATCTCTTTTAATATAACATCTACTGCCAAAAAATTTTAAGTGGCCAACATTAGATAACCTACCATACTAGAGATCATAAGGAGTAAATTTTTTGTTCACTCTCAATTGAACTCTGTTTAAAAGATAAAAAGTAGTATGAACTACTTCTTTCCAATAAGCATAGTACAAATTTGCATCTTGAAGCATAGTTCTTGGAACCTCCTTCATTTTTCTATTTTTTCTTTCAATAAAACCATTTTGCTATGGTATTCTAGAAGCTGAAAAACTGTCTTTTTATTCTATGTTCTTCACAATAATCAACAAATTCTTGTGAAGTATACTCTCCCCCTTTGTTTGATTTGAGACATTTTATTTTAAGATCTGATTCTTTTTCAACCATTTTCCTAAAAAAAATAAACATATTTAAGGCTTCTTCCTTATGCTATAAGAATGTTACCCACGTCATTCTTGTATAGTCATCAATGAACAACATGAAGTAACTTTAATTGTTTAAGGACTTTGTCATTGTACAACCACACAAGTTAGTGTGTATAAGTTGCAGTGGCTTAGTGGAAGAGTATTCTTTAGGCTTAAAACTGACTATTGCTTGTTTACCTTCTTGACACTCTTTTCAAACACTGCTATCTGGTTTGGTAAGGGTTGACATATTTCTCACATTCTGAATTTTACTAATTTTAACTAGATTATCATAGTGGATATGCCCCAACCTTCTATGCCAAAGTTTTGTTTCATCAACTTGACTCATAAAATAGACACTGGTTTCTTTTTTACTGCCTATGCTTTCATATCTAGATTATAGATATTACTATTTTTTCTGAACCCTATTGCAATTGTTCTACCAAATTTCATTTTTATTTCACATCCTAGTGGATAGTAATAACATGAAATCCATTAACACATTTTACTCACGCTGAGTAAATTATGTGTTATCCCTTTAAGATAGTTAACATCATGCACTAGAGTTTCATTATCCAACAATATAGTGCCTTTGCCTATAATCTGAATCCAATGATCATTTCCAAACCTTACATAGCCTCTTGAAAAGTTTTCATATTGAATAAATTTGCTTTTATCACCAGTGATGTGGGGAGAATAACCACTATCTACAACCAAGAAATTCTTCTTAACAGAATGCAAGGCCATTTGAACAATCAATGCTTCATATTTTCCTTTTGGTTTTCAAACCGTTTTTTTTTTACATTCTTATGTAATTTGTCTGACTATTTTACTATATCAGATTTGCAAAAAGAAGCAATGTGTCCAAAATCAATGCATTTATAGCATCTAAGATTGCTTAAAAAACTATAAATATTACCATTTAGAAGACTTGGTTTTTTTCTAGAGACATAATCGTACATTCATTTGTTGTATACCCAATTTGATTACAATTGAAACGATAACCAAAGAAACAAAACTTACTTTTCTTGTCAATGGATTTCTCTTTCCTAACTTCGACATGATTTGAGGATTGTCCTTCTGAAAATGTTTTGTCTTTGCAAGACTTATCCAAAAGACCATATGACTTGTCACACACGACAAGCTTATTTCAAAGATCAACAACTTCCATTTCTAAAGAGAAACATTTTTCTTTCTTTACAATTCAGTTTTTCTTGAGTCACCTAAAGAATTATTTTTTCTTTTTCAATTTACTATTTAAGATCAAAAATAAGTTTAACATCAATTTCTAGTTTTGATCTTTTAGAAAGAAAATTTATTTTCTTAACTTTTTTTTCCTTGAGAACACATCTTATCTCTCCTCTTGGTTTTCATTAGGAGTCATTATAGACATAAATAATGTTTCTTATCCTTCCTCAAGAGATTCATTAGAGAAGATGTTTGTAATATCATCATACAAAATCTTTTTCTTATTGAAGACATTTTTTTTTTGTAATTAGAAAACTTTTTCTTTCCAATCTTGTCCAATATTGTCTTAAATAAGGATTGAGAGGCATAATGTCCAATCTTGCCACAATTAAAACACTTAAAGGGTGATTTCCTTTTGTATTTTCCTGACCCTCTTTTTAGTTTATTGACAAAGGTCATGTCATGTTCATCTAGGTTTTCAGATTCAAAAAATAATATCACTGTCCTTTTTAACATATTTAAAATAAAATTCTTTGTTAGTAGAACAATTGTCACTGATTCTCATCTCATAAGAAGTGAAGACACCATGTAGAGCATCTAATGTGACTTTGTTAATATCCCTTTTCTCAAAGGAAGATATTTTAGAATCAAACTTAGGTGATACTGATCTTAACACCTTTTTTACCACAACTATTTCTTTTAATTCTTCACCAAGACCGTGTATAGAGTTCACTACTTCTTGAACTCTCAAAAAATAATCAACAATATTTTATTTTTCAATCATTTTGATACTTTCAAACCTAGCTCTAAAGGTTTGTAGTTTTGCTTCCTTAACCTTTTCATCACCCTCATAAATATTTGAGAGTTTATCCCATATAGCTTTTGAATTCTTACAGTCCATGATTTTAACTAGAACATCATTGGGTAAACCACAACAAATAGCATTGACTGTCTTAGCAACACATTCATAAGCCATTTCTACATCATGGTTAGAAGGTGTTGTAGTGGCTAAATATGCAATTTCTATTGCAACCCAGATTCTCTATCTTAGAGAGGTTAAATGCCTTTTCATTCTGAACTTCCAAAATGCATAATTAGTACCGTCAAGTAATAGTTCTCTAACAGAGGACAAACCCTCTTGACTAGCCATATGCACTCCTACCAGGAAGCCTCTAGTAAAATTTTGAACAAGTTTTTGGCTCTAATACTACTTGTTGGTGTACAAGAAACACTGAGAGGGGGGGTTGAATCTATGTTTGAACAATTAAAACAAGATTTTA
The DNA here is from genome assembly GCF_030272615.1 of Cryptomeria japonica. NCBI lineage: Eukaryota > Viridiplantae > Streptophyta > Pinopsida > Cupressales > Cupressaceae > Cryptomeria > Cryptomeria japonica. Next base: position 197,132,203 of record NC_081413.1, on the reverse strand, counting down.
ACAACTTGTATAAATTGAATCTGATTTGATTGCAATGCAGTCTAAAGAAAATAATTGAACATAAATGATAAACAAATCAAGTCATTACATAAATAGACACAAAAAAATTCACGTGTGGGAAACCCTCTTGGAGAATAAAAACCACTCGTAAACTTGCCTCAATGGATTTATCTAAAAAAAAATTGTTTACAATGCCTCACTAGCTATCTATCACTTTTCATATCAATTTTCTGAATTTACATACAGAGCATCATCTCTATTTCTCTTCTTAACATCTTCAACCTCATATCAAATTGAGACTTGAAGCAATAGTACAAAATGTCACAAATGATTCACATACAATACACCATTGTGCATATGCAAATATACATAATAATATAATATAGTAAACCAAATTGTTCACATATAATATACCATTGCGCACATCAGAAATATACACAGTAATATAATGCAATGTAATTTATTCATAATGTACTGCAAATGTTCTTTACAAAAATTGTTCAAAACTATGAAGAATAATGCCTCTGATAATTGTGCTTCTTTGAAAAGTAATGGACACTAAAAGATTCATCTTTCTAATCGACCACACCCAATTCTCATGGCTTAAACATAGTATAAAAGTTGTATAACATTCTTTAACTAAAGGAAAATTGTTTGCTCCATAACTATTACCGAGTGCTTGACAAATAACAGAATGAAAACAATGCCCCTGTAGGGAACTGATAATATCATTTGTTCATCACACATGTATTAAGATTAAGAATAATGTTGTAGTATGCATGTCCAAAAAGAAACCCAGAACAGAACAGAGAAATCTGTAACTAAAAAACTGCCTTCACAACAAAAGAATTAACTCGAACTAGGGTTTAGATTCTTAACACAAAGATAGAGTTCAAGAAAACTTGAATCATGACAGAGACTTTTGAAACAACAAACCCTTCTCTAGAATACGAGTTTCCAACCCTGAACACAAGTTTCCAATAGAATACTGCTATATGACTGTAATCTCGTAATTACTCACAAACAAACCCCTTATCACAATCATTTAAAAAAATATGTAAACACAAATTTGTATAAGACTGACTAATTACAATAATAGTTACCCACAATACACAAAATACAAATTGTCTCACAAGAAGACAAAACGAATCTTTTCTTAACGGAAACACCATACTCTTGACAAACAAGCAAATGACGGGTAACACAAACTATTTACAATGCTAAACAAAAAAACCGACAAGAATTAAGGGAGGGAAAACACCTGGAACAGATTAAAGACTAAACATTGTCCATGCCGCCTCTTCCATACTACCAAAAACCTTATCATTGGTGAGAAAGATTCAAAACCTAACTATTGTGCCCTAGCTTGAGGGCTTCTTCACAAAATGAAATAATAACAATGACTTTGCCAAAAGAAATGTGCTTCGGGACTATGCTATAATTCATGAGCATTACAAGTCTAAGAAAGGATTTATTTCCTTTTCATTATCAATGCCAAAAACAAACTTAATGCCGTAGGTTTGTTTTTGTCAAATCTTTACAAGTGTGCCATGTAGACCTTTCTAAGATATGTATGTTAGCACACTCTTAGATCATCTTATCCTATGTATGACCAATATCAATAGAAGACCTTTATGATAAGAGTTTACAAGGAATATCATATATTCACATGCCAAATCAATGAATAAGGAGTGTGAGAAAAAAGTATTATAATTGATGCAGGAGCACCGGTCTAGTTTTTACCGGTTGAGCAGTTTTCAGTGGAATTGCTTGAGAGCTTGGTATTTTGTCATATTTGAGTGTTTAGCATTGTGGTTTTGGGTTTATTCCTTTGTGTTCATGGTTGTTATCATGTTTGAGTTTCATAGCTTTTGACTTTGTTACCGATAGTAAACAAATTCTGGTATTGTCCCGGTTGGTGTGTTCTTACCAGTTAGCTTGCAGTGTGTTGAACGAAGATGATTTCAGGTTACAGTTGATCTTTATGACTTGTAGATCATTAGAGATGTTGGTTTAGGCCTTAGCCGGTATTCTCGGAGAGCTGTGCATCATTTTGTGTTTTGGAGTGATTGAGACGACATGTTACTGTTACACATTTCCTAAACTGGTTGGTCTTTGGGCCGACTTGATTAAATTGTAATTGTTTGTCTTTGGGCCGACTTGATTAAGTTGTAATTATTTGTGGGCGGTATATATATGGAGGTTTGGGAATCATTTGAGATAAGGAAGGAAGTCACATCAGAGGAGTCCAATCATAGAGGACACATCATAGAAGTCAGATCAACAAAGCTAGAAGATTGAAGACAAAGCATTGATATTGGGCGAAGATGTAGATCCAGCTGGATTCTGATTTGGTAGGACCGAGGATGGAAGGGCAAGGTCCGGATTGGGGTTGAACCGACAGACTGATTACCGGTAGCCAATTTGGTATGAGGATGATCTACAGATCTTGTAATTGCATTATAGCATTGTTTGTATCCTGGACTGCGATCTAGCATGTGGCATGTATAATTTTCTAGATTGTAATAATATTTATTCACATTGTTTACCAGTTATGTGTTTTGTGTTGTTACCAGTTGTTCTATCTGTTGTTTCTAGCATCTTGTTACCAGTTACTGATATGCTTTGCGTGGTTTATGTGTTAAGCTGCAAGGTTGGGTTGTCCTTCACTGGACCTCCCTGCCTTGACTGCATCAAGTGGTATCAAAGCTGGTTTGTGAACTTGTTGTTGGACAGAGTGGTTTGTGCATTGATTGTTTGGAAATGAAGTTGAGGCAACTTGTGGACTTGTTCGGATCGTCGAACGTGAGGCAGAGCAAGGTTTACAACTAGACCGCTGATCCTACAACTTGAGCTTGAGGCAGTTAGTGGGTGGAGACTTGAATAGATCACCAATTGAGGTAGGCTACAGTTTGTACCAGTAGATCATCGTGGAGAGGTAATCAGAAGCTGTGGTTAGATCGCTGAATCCCCTGAGGCAGTTGCAAGTACCTACTGACCGATTGTTGAACCATACCAAGTGATGGGACTCACTTTTCAATTAACCCTGAGAGTCTGATGCAGGAGCACCAGTCGAGTTCTTACCAGTTGAGCAGTTTTCAGTGGAATTGCTCAAGAGCTTGACATTTCGTCATATTTGAGTGTTTAGCATTGTGGTTTTGGGTTTATTCCTTTGTGTTCATGGTCATTATCATGTTTGAGTTTCATAGCTTTTGGCTTTGTTATAGGTAGTAAGCAAATTCTGGTATTGTCCCGATTGGTGTGTTCTCATCGGTTAGCTTGTAGTGTGTTGAGCGAAGATTATTTTGGGTTGCAGTTGATCTTCGTGACTTGCGGATCATTGGAGATGTTGTTTTGGGCCTTGGTCGGTATTCATAGAGGGTTGTGCATCGTTTTGTGTTTTGGAGTGATTGAGCTGACATGTTACCATTACACTTTTCCTAAACCGATTGGTCTTTGGGCTGACTTGATTAAGTTGTAATTATTTGTGGGCAATATATATATTGAGGTTTAGGAATCATTTGAGACAAGGAAGGAAGCCACATTAGAGGAGTCTGATCATAGAGGACACATCATAGAAGTCAGATCAGCGAAGCTAGAAGATTCAAGACAAAGCATTGATATTGGGCAAAGATGTAGAACCGGCTAGATTCTGATCGGGTAGGAACAAGGCTGGAAGGCCGAGGTCCGAATTGGGGTTGAACCGACAAACTGATTACCAGCAGCTGATTTGGCATGAGGATGATCTGCGGACCCTGTAATTGCATTGTAAGCATTGTTTGTATCCTAGACTTTGATCCAGCATGTGGAATGTATCATTCTTCATATTGTAATAAGATCCGTTCACATTGTTTATCGGTTATGTGTTGTGTGTTGTTACCAGTTGTTCTATCTGTTGTTTCTAGCATCTTGTTTACTGATTACCGGTATGCTTTGCGTGTTTTATGTGTTAAGCTGCAAGGTTGGGCTGTCCTTCATTGGACCTCCCTACCTTGACTGCGTCAATAATGAATACGCCACACCATAGGACTGAAGGACTGACTCAAAGCCATTCTAAATTTCACCATTCAAGTATATCAAAGAGAGAGATCATCATATTAATGCCCACACATGCCAGAGGGAAGAATAGCCTCCTACATGCCTTAAATTCAACAGATTATAGGCTTTATTAGTATAAATCATCGCTTTTATGAGCAAACACTTCTCTTCTAATTGAAAGCTCCCTTTTTTTGCACAAGCGAGGGATACATTGGCAAAAAAACCATGGCTTTATACCTACACTGCATTGTTTGAAAGTTTCGAAAGGTTTTCTACAAATCTGAATTGTTGGATATCTTGCAATCAGTGAATTCTATGAGATGACATCTCTTTGAGACATTCTGTCAAAGTTCCACGCTTTATTTGTGCTTCCACTTTTTTGCATACATATCGACCAGAGTGCTTCCAACCACAGTATTTAACAAAAATCCACTTTAACTTATGCTTTGATGGATTTTCGTACCCAGTTCATGGCTCACATTGCGCTGGCAAATAATTAGGCTGTATGTCTTTAAACTGCATTTGTTTGAAAGTTTCATAAGCATATGTCTTTTATTCTTCTAAAAGACCGTACCTTATGAATCACCATAGAGTATGAAACCTAGGGCGTTTAGAGGAACATTTTGATTCTTGAATTATGGTATATGTCTAATAGCAATGTGAACTTAAATGTGTTTACTAGGTTTTGAAATTATGTATAGTTTCATTTTATAATAATGGCAAGGGTTAGATAATAATGTTATGAAGATCTATGAGAAAAATTGTGTCGAAATCACTTGGATTGCTTTTTAATTAACATGATTATGAAAGAGAAGCATAGAATTAAGTATTTGGCTTATGCTTGCATTTACTTAGATGTGCAATATTTATGCATGTGTGTAAGCTCATTTGTGAAGGTTTTCAATTTTCCCATGCATGATGATCAAGTATTTAAATTATAAATTGTGTATGCTTATCCATAGATTCATAAGATTTTTATATTTTGTGCAGCATTGTAAAATATTGTGATTATTTTCTTACGTGACAATATGCATGAGTTGGTTTTCATGAGTGAACATTATTATCAATCATAATACATAGATTGTTGCTTTTTTAAGCCACTAAGTGCTTTTGTAGAATTATGTGCATGCATAGATTGTGTGTACTTAAAAATATGCTTGTATTCCTTTGTATGCTCATGTAAATGCTACAAGATTTAATATTCATTGTGTGTCATTAATGTGTATTATTTGTTAGTATGGATAGGTGCCAAATATGGAGTAAAGAGAATGGTGAGTTTCTATAGAGGTTTAAGTCTCTACTTTAACTCATCTACAAGTAGTTGGCCCTAAAAGATATTTGGCCAATTTTTCTATTGATCTCTTAGTATATTCTTGCAAATTGAATCATTATATTTTCACTCTTTGATGTCTTAGCATCATTACAATAGCATCTTTCATTGTTGTGGGACTCTTTTGCATTCTATGAAATGACCTCTAGGATTTTATAAGATGACTCTTCATTCTTAAAAGGGGGTTGGAAAAGGGAGAAAAATCAAATAGTAGAAGCTAAACTAAGGCAAAATGCCAAACACAAAGCTTTTACAACACTTCAATTTCTCTTTTTGTCAAAATTGTACACAAACAATGATTTTGAAAATAAGCATATCACATCACAAACCTTCATTGTTGAGAGGAGACTAGAACACATGAAATCATGCAAACATAAGGCACAACTTCTAGATTCCCTCATAGATTGCATGTGTCAAAGCTCAGAAAGAAACATAGTCACTCTTTAAAATCTTCACAATAATTAACCATTCTTAAAAGATCTATTTCTAATGGCATAGCACATTTTCGAAACCCTAGAATACTAGCATAATGAATTCCACTACATGAACCATTATTTTAGATTAACAGGAAATAAAAAATCTTGAATGAGTAAACAACAATCACTTCAAAATTAAAGTGACACAGAGCACATTAGTTTAAGTAAAGCAAACAAAAGACAAACAAGGGAAGAGTTCAATGGCTAACCTAAGAATAAACATGCTAGTGTTTCATCACAAGTGCAAATCACAAAACTATGAAACATTATTTTAATTTTTTATAAGAAAGGGGATTAGAAAAGTTATGCTCTTGCAAAGTGTTGAAATGTTGTTACAGAACTCATAAAATATATTTAAAAACTGCCCATAGGATTTATAGAAAACATTCCACTAGAATCTAAATTTTTTTTGCAACCAAATTTATGTTGTATACTCATTGCGAGTGTTTAACAATCATGACCACTATTATAACCACCCAGTATGAAGGAATTTCACATTGACTTCTCACCTTAAGCTCAGGCATGATCGTCATTTGGGTTTTTCATTATTTGAAAACAAAATAGTTTAATACATTCCATTTCTTTTTAGAATCATTTGGCATTTGATACTATTTTGAACTCACGAGGCATCCAAGTTTATTTGAGCTTGTTTTGACCAAGAGTGTACTTGAAGATCTTCAAAAAATAAAGACTAGGGATTTTGCAACTTAGCTACACATGGCATGTTCCACCTTTACCTTAGAATTTTCATTCTAATCCTAGTGGGACCACATGATTCAAAGGATGTAGCACTTCGGTGAAACCTTTTGATGATATATTGTGACTTTGATCTTGGATTTCTATAGAACCTCCACATACCTTGGGGATATGCAACCTGATGACGAAAGCTTTGTGAGAGTTTAATTTTGTCTTTGTTTCAAACTTGTAAGAAGCCTACACATGGAAATCTTTTGGGGTGTATGCTTTGAAACTTTTAGAAGGATTTAGAGGAATATTGGGGAATTCAATTTATTTCTTATGATAGATAGAATGTTGGTGTCCATAGAATTTACAACTATTTCCTCTTAATAATTTGAATCTCCATGAAGCCTGAACGTAGAAAATTTCAGCTTCCACATGGCAAGTTTCTAAAAGGGATTTTTTTGGGGAATGTATGCCTTAGAAAAGTGAAACCATCCAGGTTATAAACTTCATAGATCAATCCTATTTGATCTAGTTGTCATTGGAAGATCTACAACCTGTGACCAAGCTTTGATACCACTTGTTACAAGTGTGCTTTTCATTGCACCAAAAGATTGACATGTTAATGCTTGATACAACCACTAGACTTATAGAATCCACAAGAGACGGTTAAGCCATGTCACAAACCCAAGCGTTGCGCTGCACAACACAGGGAGACCAAGGACACACACCTTGCAACATCAGGAAGACCTTTTAATTAGGATTGATACACTAATCTTTCAGAAGCATTAGCCCTCTCGTGAATGGTACTTGGTTCATATTTGCATACCTTGTAATTGGCATCATTTTCTCTCAACTACAGGTAAATGAATTTTGAACATTAGAAGTCATTTTGGAAAGCTTTAAGAATGAATCATTCCTCAATTGACTGAGACCTCTCATTCTAAATTAGTATTTACCATGAAATTGTGCCTCCTATAACTACAAGATATTAAAAATGTCACATTTTGGAAACATGTGTTGGTAGCACAAGGTAGATATCTGAATTACTTAGGAACATGGAGAAGGGATTCATAGGATAATAAGACAAAGGTCTATGCAGACATGAAAGTATTCAATAATAACCACATCAATATCCAATTTGCAATGATGCAAATATAGGGCCTTTTCTTTTAAGAGGAAAATTAAAATTAACACATTCAAATATCCTCATTATAACACAACAATCAGATAGATTTAAGAAAATATATTAACCTTTATGATACAAAAAATTCACACCAAAAAGGTCAAGACATTATCCAGGGAATGCCAATCAATAGTGTGTGCATTATGCTAATTAATTATCTCTTTCCACAAAGTGAAACACAAACAATGACACATCCACATTAAGCTACATAGTTTGGTAAATCCCTCATACCCAACCAAATAGAGCCTTGTTGGCAAACAAATATCCATAGCCTTGACAAGGGTATCCCTTTGATTTCTGATAGACATATCTCTACTACCAGCCGAGCATCTATAGCCTTAGTAGGGTTATTTACATCACCCAAACATGACAAGCTTTAATAAATATTTTCTGCTCTTTGAGCTTTGTTCATTTATTACAATCTTTAAATCTTCTTGATAACTAAACCAAAGTGATAGCAAGGGCAAAAATAAAAATTAAATGTGTGCCTATTAAATGGAAAAAATTAATTGCTTCATTGTGAATAATTTCATGGATGACGTTGCAAAACTAATGTCAAGACCAAAATGGTTTGAACATTGTTAACACAAAAGTTAGTATCTCAAACCAAATCAAGCTAAATCTTGAGCTATAAATAAGAGAAATAAGTGTATTAAATTTTGACTCAACTTTTAAAATAAAATACTCATATTAGCATCCTTCACTGTCATTAAAGTACATGTAAATAAACTTACGGAATACAGAAAGCACTAAGCACGCTGCTCAAAACACTTTGAAACTTAAAAAGGGGCATGATCATCCACCTCAAGAAATAGATGCATAGTTGTTTATATGCACAGACAATTAAATT